>NC_056729.1:714946073-715208573 GCF_019279795.1 Protopterus annectens
TTCCTTAATGTTTAAATCGGGGTTAGGCACCACCTAGAAAACCTCTTTCAGTTATAAACATAAGATTTTCTCAATGTAAGTTTTCCTGCCTCCTTCAATACCTGCTGCACATCATCATGGGACAACTGTCTACAAGCTATCATGATATAATCATTCAGGCCATCAGTTGCAATTGCTTTAAGTTGGGGTGCACCAAATAACCCCAACACTGTTTGAGCAGATCCATAGTGTGGGGAAGCTTGTGGCAATTTCCCTTGGCCAATTTGATTAAAATAGAGAACCATCTTAGGCTGTGCCAGAAGGGGGTCACCACAATGATCTTTGGTAGTTCTGAATCTTCAGAAGTGTCTTGGGGAACACTGGAAAAGGTGGAAATGCATAAAGGAACATTCCCAGCCAAGGAAGCAAGAATGCATCTGCCCTCAAGGCGTGGCTGCAAGGATGTCTCAAATAGAATTTTTCCAACTGAGTGTTTTGAAAGGAGGTGAACAAATCCACCTCTGGAACAAATCTTGGAAGAACTCTGTCCTGGGTTTCCACTCCTGCCACTATGTTTTGCTCTGAAGGGATGTATGAGGCCTAAAGCAACAGAGAATGCTGTAAGGCTAGCTTCCAGGCCATCACCATCAACCAGCAAAGAAGGTATGAACATGTACCCCATTGTCTGTTCAGGTACCACATGACTGTGGTGTTGTCTGTGACCATTAAAAGGGGACCTGGAGATCCTAAGTGGTGAAAACCTTTTAAAGCCTGAATCACTGCTAACATTTCTTTGATGTTTATGTGTTTTGTGGTGTCTAAAGGACCCCATTTGCCATGCACTTGAACTCCCCTGGACACTGCTCCTCATTCAGAATCTAACAAATCCAACTGGACAGATTGAACTTCCATCTGTAGGGAGAATGGTAGACCTGGATAGAGAGAAATACGGTTGTGCAAGATTAACTTACCATAACAGCAGATGTTCAAATAATCACTGCTGCAGTAGCTTTAGCTATATAGTTCATATCTTGTCAAGTATATAACAACTGGGCAGTTTCCAAACCTTCAGGGCAATTTCATTGCATCCAAACTGACAAGCAGCTCAAGCTGAGCTGACTTTGGGCACAAAGCCCTTCAGAGTTGTAGATCAATGTGTACGTATGTACCTTTAAGAAGCTATCCATGGGCTTGCACAAGTGTATAAATACTGAGCACATGCAACTCTGACTGCCATTTTGTAGTAAGCTGTTGAGATGATATCTTGTAAGTATGTAAGGTCTGTCTGTTAACTAGTCCTAATGTGTTTCTATGTATTAAAGCATCTAAACAAAAACCACAGCCTTCTTGTCATATGTATTAGAGATGAATGAGCAACACGGTGTCTGAAGCAGGGAAGGAGAAGGAATCAGAAACGGCATATCCAAGGAGCATGAAGTTAAAGGTGGCTTGGGTAAAACAACTTAAGGTACCTGATTGGGGCTGGTGGAATATACAGGAGTGAATCATCCCTAAAAATGTGCAAACCTCACAAAACAGGTCAGAATTGAATTTCAGGTATTAAAACTTGCTCAGCACTTTTTCTTTTCATATAATATGAAACGGGGCATCCAGAACATTCTAAATGATGTTCACATAAGCGGATATGTATGATATTGATAAAAAATATTCGAGTAACTACAGAAAATGTTTGCAATAAAGTCCAAACGACAGCATTTTCATAAAGCATATATTTTTCTATTAAGCAAAGGTATCAGAGTTATTAGAAGTGTATAAAAGTGCTTGCATGTTTGTGCAGTGTTACAGTAGAGCTATTTCACAAAGTATAGCCATTACAGGGCATATTTCGAAAAGTACAGGTCTGAAGAGTTTATTGTGCATTTGAATGTATTATAACCTCACAAAACTGTTTGTAAGAACATAATTACAAGGTCCATATTTTCAGTGTATTTGTGTATACTTTGTGGTCATGGCAGATGGATTTCGAAAGTCCAGTGCACTTCTGTTTGACAGTAATCATAGGCTCATAAGATCATTGGAAGTTACTAGGCTATTGGTCCTGAGGCCCTTACAAGCCTAGCCAAGAATTTAGCCCATGTTCCAACAAGTCAGCACCCTATGCTACTGTCCAGCACGGACATAGGTGGAATCCCAGGGGTGTATTTTCTGTTCCCCATCCAGTTATCCAGGTTGCTTTTAAAAAGGTTTAATGAGGTACTCTGCTTTATGTGGAGAGGGAGTCTATTCCACAAAAGGGGGAGTCTGTAATACTGCTGAGAACTGGAGAGTGTTTGAGCAACAGTACAACATTTTCATACAGGCTGCATTTTCTGATAAAGATAACCATAAAAGGCATTTATTCTACTTAATTTAACTGGGTCAGAAGCCATAGAAAGGGAGGGTTCATTTGTTTATGCACATGTTATCTATACCGTAGAGGGGGGGGAACCATCATATTGTTGTACAGGCTGAGTCAAGGGAGGACACAGAGTGCTTAAAACGTAAATTTAGAGAAATGTGTAACCCCCCAGACAAATGTTACAATGCAAAGGCACTTATTTTACACAAAGGATCAAAAGCCTGGTGAAATTTCTGCAGCATATATAACTGAAATCCAAAAATATGCAAAGGAATCTCAGAGAGAAGGCATATAAAAGTAAAAAGACTTTAATCGTCCACAAACAACAGATGTAAGCACTTTCGAACCAAGTTCTTCATCAGACATATTTCTTACATCTTATACACTCACTTTAAAAACAAAACTAATTAACACTTTGGCCAATCCATTAAGAAAAATTACTACTTATGCAAATCCATAGATTTTAAAACTGGTCTTAAAGAGACCTTGTCATTTAGACCGAGTCTCCTATTTGTACATAACTTAAAAACCCAATGTAACTCTTTCTCCTCTGTATAATTTCTTAAATCACTTCCTCAAGGCCCCATATAAACCATTTCCATGATCTTAAACAAAAAACTGCTTTAAACCTGTTTCTTGAACATGCTTTGCTAGGGTATTAGGATAATAACATTTTTTTAACTGCATACATATGTTCACGTATTCTCTCATATAGCTTTCTATTTGTTTCCTATGTAAAAATTTTCAATTTCAGTACAGGTAGCTAAATAAACAATGTTAGTGCTTCTACAGTTTGCACGCACTTTAAAAGTGTATCGGCTTCTAGATATCGGATGCTCAAACAGATCTGAAGTATCTATAAGGGGGTAGGTAGTATTTACAGCCACCACAAGGATACGTCCCTAATTCTTCCTCCCTTAAAGTTAATCCTATCTTGGAATCTGTACAACAAAGACGTCTTTTAAGTGACTTCATATTTTTGTACCGAAATAACAGTGTATTTCCTACTATATCTTTAATCTGATCATTCATTGTCAAAATACCCCAATTAGATTCAATAATGTTGCGCACTATATTAAAGTCATTAGCATAGGGTAGAACAAGTGGTAGACGCATCCTACTTCTCTTTGAATTGTTCTCAAGTTCTGAGATCTACTACAGCCAAACCCATGAGAACAATTCACTGGCAATAGAGAGAGACGTAGGCTGCATCTACAACTTGTTTTACCCAATAGTTGATAAAGATCACCTAAGAAGGTTTCTATGCATGGAGGAGAATCCGTTTAATACTGGAGATAGTGCAGATACCTTAACAGCCAATTGCTCTGCAGTTTCACTGATTCAAGAGCCCTACTGCAGCAGACGTTCAGGCGGGAATGACTTCCGCTTCTGTGCTAGTAGGAAAAATGTCTGTTTGCTTGCAGGCAGACGTTAGGAGAAATACATTTTCGCCCAAGCAGTATTTTTACAACCTAAAGCTACTACTCCCAGTGAAGTAGATAAAAATGAATGAACGAGAAAGGAAAGGTCGCCAAGCAGGGGAAGAAAAAGTGGATGACAGCCATTGGAGGATATGCAGACTACCACTATCAAACGGATGTGGAAAAATGTGCTGAATCCACAGTAGTAAATTTATCCAAAAAGGTACTTTCACAAACTGAACTTTCACCATTAGAGTGTGGCTTGAATTTTATTCCTGATGTAAAATCCAAATTGTCAGATGTGCTAATCAATTTAAGGCTTTTTACAAGGAATGTAGCTTTAAAAATGCTTTTTAAAGATAATGACTTTTATACACCTACAACTTTTTACAATTGTAAAAAGCCTAGTTTATTTTAACCTCCTTTAGATACGACTCAAAGTATTTTGTAAAAAATGTGAAGAAGTTTTGTTTTTTATCACTTTCAGGGTCTCCCAGTGTTACACCTACAAATGTTAAAAATCGTAGGTTTCAGAATTTAAGCATGAAAGAGACAAACTATGTATGATCTTCAGAATGATGATACTATTGTTATTAAGAGGGCTGATAAAGGGGAGCCACAGTTATTATAGAGTGTGACTATTATATAAATTCTATAACTTCGATGTTGAATGATGAAAGACTTATGAAAAGACAGATGCTGATTTTATATGTAATGTAACATATATTATACTGTTCAAGACTGTGTGACAAATTTCTTGATTAATGATAATATATCACAATATTTAAACAATGAACATCCGACCATTCCTGTTTTTCAAGGTCTTCCTAAAATCCATAAGAGTATAACTTCCCCTCTTTTTAGATCCATTGTTTCTGGTAGAAAATGAATAACAGAACCTTTTTCCATTTTTATTCAGAAGCAGTTATGTGTGACAAATTTCTTGATTACTGATAATATGACACAATATTTAAACAATGAACATCCGACCATTCCTGTTTTTCAAGGTCTTCCTAAAATCCATAAGAGTATAACTTCCCCTCTTTTTAGATCCATTGTTTCTGGTAGAAAATGAATAACAGAACCTTTTTCCATTTTTATTCAGAAGCAGTTATGGCCTATTTTAAACAAACTATAACAGTTTTGAATGATAAACAGTTTTTGCAAGATTTGTATCGTTTCGTAGAAGCTAATGAGTGTGCTTTTAGTAATTGCCTGTTAGTTACACTAGACACTGAGTCACTTTTTGCATGTATTCCTAATTCAGAGGGCATTAGTATGGTCAAAACTTTTTTTAAGTACACATAGTAGCTATAACACTAAACAGATTGATCTTATATGTCTGTTTTTAGAAACAGTGCTGGAAAACAATGCTTTCATGTTCCAGCAACAGTATTATCTACAAAAAAGGGCATAGTTATGGGCACCTTGTGTGCCAATAGCTACACCAATGTGGTGTTTGTCAGCTGGGAGGAAGAATTTGTGTTTGCCAGCCAATACAGAAATAGGCTACTTTTTTATCGTAGTAGTACTTTCAGTCCTAGCTTTGACTCTGCAGGCCAATCTTTTATTAATGTATGTGAATTTGAATTTAGGCAGCTTTTTGCTGACGGAACTAGAAGCAATTTTTATAATATATCTAGTAGTGACCTCTCAGCCTTAAATGAGTTAAAAATGTTACAGTCAATTGTAATTAAACCAGCCGATAAAGGTGGAGGGATAGTGGTTTTGGACAAGGATTTATATTTAAAGCAAATGATGACACTGTTAAATGATGTAAACACATACCAACGTATTTCTAAACTGGTTGCAAACAGTATTATGGAAAAGGTGTCTTTTTTAGTGTTTGATTTATTAATGACAGAACTTATAAATGAAGACTTGTTTAAGTTCTTTACTGTAGACCATCCACTAATTACAATGATATATGGATTACCTAAAATTCACAAAAATAAGAACGTCCCACCTATGAGACCTATTGTGGCTGGAACAGGATGGTGTACTGAAACACTATCGTTTTTTTTAGAAAATAATTTACATACAATATTAGACACGTCATACTATTTTGAAAGATACTACGTCATTTTTAGAAAGACTACATACCCGATTATTGACTATTGACAGTGATTACATTTTTGTTACATTAGATGTTGAATCACTTTTTACTAATATTCCCAATGATAAGGGTATTGAAATGATTAGGGTATTCCTGACTGTTAACTGTTATTCTGACAATAAGGTTAAGTTGATTTGTGCATTGCTGGAAATTGTGCTTGAAAATATCTTTACTTTTGAAAATGAAATCTATTTTCAGAAAATTGGTGTAGCTATGGGCACAGCTTGTGCCAATAGCTACGCTAATTTAGTTCTAGCACATTGAGAGCATACATCTATACTAACAGGAACTAATGAGTACTATACAAAGGAACTAGATAGTTTTGTTGCTTATATGCACAATACTATTGATTTTTTTGAATTTCACATATGAACACTCTTATAATGAAATAGAATTTCTTGATATACTTCTTACAAAATGTGAATTGAATGAAGTTTTCAGCAGTATTTTCAAGAAACCTACGAGGAAAAACACCCTTCTACACAAAAGAAGTATGCATCCAAGACACATCTCTAGAAATGTGCTCAAGGTACAAATTTTTAGAGTGCTTCTACTACATAATAATGACACAGATGCCAAAAAAGCTCTTACAGATCTTAAATTAGAATTTTTAGAACAGGGGCACTCTGAACTACATATAGATGCGATAATTAATGAAGCATGGACATACAGATCAAGCAGATGCAAACCATACATTGATACCACTATAGAAGAATCACATCCTTTTAAATCTTCTTCTAGCACTAGGGACACCTTTAGGGTTGTCCAACACTCAAGTGACATTGATAGTTACTGTGATATCACTAAGAAAAATTGGAATATTTATGTGATATTCCAGGTATTATGAATAAAGTTGGTACTACCCCCTCCTTCTCTTTTAGAAATAAGTCTTTGAAGCAACATCTTTGTAATAAACCCACTTCTCTTGCTAAACCTATTTCTATGAGAACAGGTACCTTTCCATGTAGAAAATGTTCAGCGTGTAAATATATTTATAGGAATGCCACTTATATACACCCTTTTTGTAATTTTAACATTTCATTGCATCACTATGCAGATTGCTAAACTGAAAACATTGTTTATTTTTCATTTTGTGAGAGATGTCATGTGTACTATGTGGGAAAAACAGGTGTTTCAAAGACAGAATTTTAGAGCATATTAGAGATATTAAAAATAAAAAGGAAACGAATGCATTAGAAACCCATGTCACATACTTTTAAATGTTTAATACTGCAGATCATTGATACCACTATTAGAGGAGGTGATCTGGAAAATCAGACAGAGGCTGCTGAGCAGAGGTGGATTCTCTTGCTAAATGCAGAGAAACCTCCCGGCCTCAATAATATGTCTTTATTAAAACCCTTCTTAAAAGCACATCCTTTAAAACATAAATAAATACATATACATGTTTTTTCTAATATACTTTTTAATTAATATTTATAGGCTTTTTCGTATTCCATCTTATTTCTATGGATACTTTTTAAATGTTTTAGATACAGAGTTGTCATTATATATTTGTATGTTAGCATATTTTATAATTAATTTATCTGTTTGGAGGTTTCTCTTTAAAACACAATTACATCAGCTGACAACTAGATGCTGTTATATAAAGATGCCTTCAGTTTGTTTAAAACTGTCTGATGAAGCGACCTGTGAGTCGTGAAAGTGCTAACCCTTTATTTTTCAGTATTCTGTTTTATTGTTTTCTTTGAACATTAAAGTTTCTGGCCTTGTAAGTTGTTGTGCAGTTTATTTTCACTAATTTCATACTTTTTTATCGAAGGTTTGTTGATGATGTCATTTTGTTATGGGGAGGTAGAGAGAGATACAGTTAGGAGACTTTAAAGAATATTTGAATACCACTACATTTCTGCACTTCACCTTAGAAGTACCTGCCCAACACATTGTTTTTCTAGATGTCAGGATTCACAAGATGGGAAGTGGAAGTTTGACCACTAGAATATATATAAAAAAACCTTGTAGAAAAAACACAGTGCTTCAAAGCAATAGTATGCATCCACCACACATTTATAAAAACATTTTGAAGGGACAGTGTATCAGGGTTTCAAGGTTGAATAATACTCAAGAAGGTTTGGAAGAAGAGTTGGAAGCCATATCCTGTGATTTTATGGAGAGAGGATATAAAAAAGGTGAGACAGAGGGCATGGTTAGAGAAGTGAAAAGTATGAGATCTACTATAGCTGAACCATACTATTCAAGCTCAACCTATGAGAACAATTCACTGGGCAATAGAGGGAGAGAAGTAGGATGCGTCTACCACTTGTTCTACCCTACGCTAATGACTTTAAAATAGTGCGCAACATTACAGAATCTAATTGGGATATTTTGACAACGAATTATCAGATTAAAGATATAGTAGGAAATACACCATTATTTAGGTACAAAAATATGAAGTCACTTGAAGTCTTTGTTAAACAGATTCCAAAACAGGACCAACTTTAAGGGAGGAAGAATTAGGGACATATCCATGTGGTGGCTGTAAATACTGCCCCCTTATAGATACTTCAGATCTGTTTGAGCATCCGATATCTAGAAGCAGATACACTTTTAAAGTGTATGCAAACTGTAGAAGCACTAACATTGTTTATTTAGCTACCTGTACTGAATGTGAACATTTTTACAAGGAAAAACAAATAGAAAGCTATATGACAGAATACATGAACATATGTATGCAGTTAAAAAATGTGATTATACTAATGCCCTAGCAAAGCATGTTCAAGAAACAGGTTTAAAGCACAGTTTTTTGTTTAAAGGTCATGGAAATGGTTTATAAGGGGCCTCGAGGAGGTGATTTAAAAAATTAAACAGAGGAGAGAGAGTTACATTGGATTTTTAAGTTATGTGCAAATAGGAGACCCGGTCTAAATGACAAGGTCTCTTTAAGACTGGTTTTAAAATCTAAGGATTTGCATAAGTAATAATGTTTCTAAATAGATTGGTCAAAGTGTTAAATAGTTTTGTTTTAAAGTGAGTGTATAAGATGCAACAAATACGTCTGATGAAGAACTTGGTTCGAAAGCGCTTATATTAGATTTAAGGCAAAGAATGAAGTATTTTGTACTGTTTGGATAAACAGCAAACCCACAGAGTTCAAAGCTGATACAGGTTCCAAGTGCAAAGTTATGTCAGAAGAATCATTTGCCAGAGTGTGCCATGGTGAAAAGCTCGATTTGGCAAGGTGTGCGAAGCTTATTGCTTATGGAGGTGAAGAAATTCAAACCAAAGGCTCAGTAGTGCTTTCATGTTGCTCCCAGCAAAGCAGGAGAAGCTATGACTTGTTATTCTATGTGGTCATGTCAAGTCATTATTAGGGCTCAGAGACAATTTGAACATGGGACTACTTTCTTTTAATAAGGAAGTCAGTCATGTTAGTTTAAAAGACCACTACTCTAATTCTGCCCAGTACATTTTTCTACCTATGCTGATCTGTTTGAAGACAAACTAGGGAAACTTCCAGTTGTGTACTCCATGAAGTTAGACCCAGAGGTCAGTCCAGTTATCAAGCCAGCACATAAAGTTCCAATAGCCATGCAGGACAGAGTCAAAACTAAGTTACATAAAATGGTGCGACAAGGTGTGATTTGTCCGGTTGAATCTCCAACTGAATGGGTATCTTCCATGGTGGCAGCTCACAAGAGAAGCTCAGATGACATTAGAATATGTATTGTTCCATGAAATTTGAACAAAGTGTTAAAAAGACCTCATCAACCAATGCGCACAGTCAAAGAAGTAGCAGCCTTATATGCCAAATGCCAGTATTTTTTCTGTCTTACATGCAAAGAGTTCATTTTGGCAAATTCACCTTGACAAAAACTTATCACTGTTAACTACTTTTAATACACCATTTGGCAGGTACAGAATTTTTGAGAATGCCATTTGGGATAAATTCTGCAAGAGAAGTCTTTCAACGAGCAATGGAGTAAATTTTTTCTGGGTACCCTTGTGCTATTACAGTAGATGACATACTGGTAGGAGGTTGTGATGAAGCAGAGCATGACAGAAACCTCAGAAAAGTTCTAGAAAGGGCACGTCAAGTGAATCTTAAGCTCAATCGACACAAATCCAAATTCAGGCTACAAGATGTTACTTATGTTGGTCATCACCACTCAGAGAGCTGACGCGAAATATGTATCATGGTCTTGGTTAGAGCAACACCAAAGAACATTTGATGTCCTGAGACAGAGAATTGCTAGTTCACCAACTCTCAGATACTATGATGTTCATAAGCCAGTAACACTTAACTGTGATGCTTTGAAATTTGGTCTTGCAGTCACTCTACAAGAGGATCAACCTGTTGCCTATGCACCGAGAATTCTTACCCAAACTGAAATGCAGTATGCCCAGATCGAGAAAGAGCTTTTGGCAATTGTGTTTGCATGTTTGGAGTTCCACAATTATGCTTTTTGTAGACCTATCATGACTGAAACAGACCACCAACATTTAGTCATATCCTGAGAAGGCCCATGCATTCAGCTCCACCCAGACTGCAACGTCTGATACTGAGACCGCAAAAGTATAACTTCAATCTTGTCCGCAAGAAAGGCAAACTTCTTTATTTTGCTGATACCTTACCCAGATCACCTAGAAACACCACAGAACAGCACAACAATGAGAACCTTGATTCTGAAGTAATGGAAATGAGAAATTTTTCTTGCACACATCTTGAGTTGAGAGATCACATAGCCACAGATCTAGTTTTATAGAGGCCACAGATCCACTTTATCGATCAAGGATGGCCATCAAAGTAATCTAGTTTAACTCAAGAAGTGCAACTTATTTTCCATACAGAGATGATATTTTGGCTGACATGGACATCATTATGAAAGGTCTGAAAGTAATTGTTCCAAAGTCCTTGCAACCAGAGTAAATTATTATCTTGCATCATGGTCACCCAGGAACTGAATCTACCAAAAGAAGGGCAAGAAGTCTAGTATTTTGATCTTCTATCACAAGACATTGAGAGAGAACTTTTATCTTATTCAGTGTGTAATAGTACTAAGCTAAATCAACAGAAGGAACCACTTTACCTAAATCAGATTCCAGAATTACCTTGGTTGACAGATGTCACTGATATTTTCGAGTGGAATGGTCAACATTATGTGGTGTTAGTAAACTCTTATTCCAATTGGTTTGAGATTGACCTACTTCCTAACCTAGCACCCAGTACTGTCATTACTACGATGAAATGTCATTTTGCTGTCCATGGTAGTCCACACAATGTTATTTCTGACAATGGCACACAGTGTACAAGCCAAAAGATTTGCTGAAGAGTGGGACATTATTCATGTCACAAGTAGTCCAGAATACCTGCAGTCGAATGGTTTAGTAGAACATGCAGTTCAAAGTGCAAAACAGTTACTTGAGAAGTCAAAATGAGATAAATAGTGATGTTTTCCTGAATGTCTTGAATCTCAGAAATGTTCCTCATGATAAACATCTTGGTTTACATGCTCAGAGACTTCTCTGGAGACAAACCAGAACCACATCACCAATCAGTAGTCAATTGTTGGTTCCATGTGTCAAGAACAATAGGCTAGTGAAAGCCAATCTGTTGAAGAAATGCCTAACCCAGAAGTCCTACTATGAAAAAAACAGCAAACCGATCAATCCATTAAAAGAGGGAGAAGTGGTAAGGTTATGATCGGATTGGTGTTGTGAAGAATACTGGTCCAGAGCCGAGATCATAAATTGTGGAATCACAAGGAGCAGTTTTTAGGTGGAATTGGAAACATTTGAGACTGGTGTCCGAGCCTATACCATAGCACATAACCTGTGAGAAAGACTCTTATCTCAGAGTGAGTTTCTGGTGTTCCAATTACAGAGGACGTTCCAGGAGACATTCCCGTTTCTATGATGAATCCAGAAGTTCTTGATATGAGTTGTGCACTGCAGACTGTCTCTGCTGCTAAACTTGGTCCAGATTATATTATAAGATATGGTCGCATATCTAAACCCTGTAGTAGATATGAAGCAACTTGGACATGAACATTGTGTTTTGTTTCTAATGTATACAGTAATTCATGTCTAACTTGAAAAGGGCAATATTTTTAAGAGGGAGGATGTAGATCAATGTGCGTTTATGTACCTTTAAGAATCTATCCAAGGGCTTGCACAAGTGTATAAATACCGAGCACGTGCAAGTCTGACTGCCATTTTATAGCAAGCTGTTCAGATGTAAGCATGCATGTATACAAGGTCTGTCTGTTAACCAGTTTGTTTATATTTTATGATGCTGCTATCCATCCTGATGTGTTTCTATGTATTAAAGCATCTAAACAAAACCCCCAACCTTCTTGTCATATGTGTTAGAGATGAACGAGCGACAAGAGCTTTCCTGCTAAAGGAACAACAAAAACACCCTGGCATAAAAAACTCACCAAAAATGGAGGGGATTGAAGAAAGAAGTGACTGCTGCAGCAGTTATCATTCGAACATCTGCTATTAATGTAAGCAACTGTACTATGTTCATCATATTGATCACTGCTGCAGTAGCCTTAGCTATATGGGTAGATTACCTTAGCTAACTACATTTGGGAGGTGGAGGGAGAAGAGTCCAGGAGCCCCTGGAAGAAAGATCCCAGCAAAGGTGGATCTGGACCTAGGGAAGGAATCAAGCTTAATAGTGCTTTGTAAAAGTAAGTACAGAGGACCAAGCAGTATCTTCTAGAATACAACTAGAATCCAACCCTTTCCAAAAAGCCATAAATGAAGGAAAGGTTCTGGTAGAGGGGACCTTGACTCTGACTGGAATAGTTTTTTTATGGTGAGTAGAACAAAAGATAACAGCTTTAGACAATCATTTGCAAATAGTCTGTTTTGACAGAGGTTGACCCTACTTACTTTCACAAGAAATGAACAACTGATCCAAAGATCTGAAAGACTCATTTGTGTCAAGATAGCAACTGAGTTGTCTGTGGACATCCAAGATATAAAATATATTTTCTGCCACATTTTTTGGTTCAGGAAAGAAAAAGGGGAGATGGATAGTTTGGCTGAAAGTAAACCCGTATACCACTTTAGTCATAAAAGAAGGATTAGTTCTCAAAGAAACCCTGCCCCTACTGAAAATTAGATAGGGTTGATTCACGGTAAGAGTTTGCAACTCGGAGCTCTTGCAGAGGTCAGAGCAATCAACAAAACTGTTTTCCATGTTACAAACCTCAAGTCAGCCAGATTAGCTGGTTCAAATGGAGGAAGTGTTAGCTTCTTTAGCACAAAATTAAGATCCCATTGAGGTGCCACCAGTTTTCCTGGAGGCCTCTTATGCAAAACTTTTTCAAGAACATTTTGACATGAGGCTGCACTGAAAGAGGAGGCTCCATGGGCAGACATGCTGAAATTAAATGACCAACAAATGAGTCTTGATAGAGGAATAGGAAAGAGAGGATAACTGGGATTATTGAGTCTGCTATGTTATATGAGCGACTGTTTCCTAACTCTAAAATGAAGAAGCTAAATCATGACAGGAATGATTTTAATGAAGGCAATGTTTTTGCTTGGCCAAGAATGGAACAGAGGAATCAGACAGTGACTGTGCATTCAGTGACTGATAACAACTCCAACCGTGAAGGGTTGGAGATGAATGCTGCATCGGAGATGGTAGAGTTCTCTGTTGTGGAGACTAACTTTAGTGGAGCTAGGAAAAAACCTTTATTACCCAGGAGCAAGTACATGCCCCTTTGAGAAGCATATTGATGTTTTAAAATCTTCTGTAGCTCCTCCAAAGGATTTAACCACTAGAGGGAGCTCACACATTTCCAGCAGTGCTTTAAATCAGGATTTTCCATCGCTTCCATCTCCTATAAGCAGGGAACACACCAAGAGCTTGGAACACTCCAGAAGCTGCAGCAGACAGAAAAGGAAGATGGAACCAACTGATAGTGTCCAAACGTTAAAGAAGATGTGGCAACCCTATCCAACTCTATAGTGTGGAATATTTCATCAAGAGAATTAAGTATGTATGAACTTTTATTATTAGAAAGGGGACTTTCATTCCAGCAAGCATATGAGGCAAGACACACTATTTTTGATTTGAAATGTTTCACTAGGAATGTAATGTTGAAACTAAATGTTGGTAACAGACAGACAGACAACTTATTTTGTTTTAAGAAACCTAGCACCTACATACTGGTCTTACATCCTATTTTGAATGTTTTTGAAAAGGTTTGCGAGAATAACATTCATAAGGTAATTGAAAAACAAAAGCGCAACAGAGTTTATAGTAACTTAACCAGTGGTCATAAGGAAGCCTTGAGAAGTTTACAGTTGGACACCTCCATAGGTATTACACCTGCCGATAAGGGTGGTCCTGTAGTAGTTAATGAACCATGACCAATATGTTGCAGCAATGAAACATATGTTAAATGACAGTAATACATATAAGGTTATTACTAAAGATGAAGTGGATGCCACAATTATCGTGATAAGAAATACTTTAAATGATTGTTGTTTGAGTGAAGTAATTGATTTTCAGCTGTTTAATTATCTCAAAATTGATAATCCTACTATACCGGTTATACAGGGCCTACCAAAGATTCATAAGCAGCCCACTTGTCCTCTTCTCAAGCCTACATATAGTTTCTGGGAGGCACTGGTGCACTGAACTTTTATCTGTCTTTGTACAGAGACATCTGAAACCAGTGTTGTATAAGAAGGAGTATGTTTTGAAAGATACATACACAGCCGTTTTTGCATGACTTGTTTGTAAGCAGGTCTCATTTTGAGAACAGGAATTGTTTATTAGTAACTTTTGATGTACAATCACTTTTTACCGTTATTCCCAACCATATAGGTCTTAAAATGGTTGAAGAATTTTTGGTTTTACATAGTGACTATGGAAAAAGTTTTATAGATTTACTGTGCTTGCTTATGGAGGTTGTACTTGACAATAGCATTTTCATATATAACCAAACCATATACTTACAAAAAGATGGCATAGCTATGGGCACCTCTAGTGCCCATAGCTATGCCAGTATGGTTATGGCGAGATGGGAGGAGACTAATTTAAGTCCCATGTGAAACAGTTAATTTCTTTTTATAGGTGTTTTGTGTATGACCTATTCATGGTATGGATAGGCACAATCAATGACCTTGAAAAGTTATTTGATTATACGAACACTAGTACTATTTTTTTAAGGTTTACCATGGTTTGTTCACCCTTACAGTTAAACTTTCTTAATGTTAGAGCTATTAGGGATGCCAAGGGGAATTTTACTACAGAGACTTTTAGGAAAGATTGCCAAAGGAACACATATTTCCACAGAAGAAGCATGTGCCCTATGCACATATTTAACAATATAGTGAAAGGCCAAGCATTAACGGCATCTAAGTTAAATGTTGAAGACACTATGTTTTTAAAAGAATTAAACCTCTTAACTGAGAAATTTATTGAAAGGGGGTATGATGCTACACATGTAAATAGTATTCTATCCACGGTCCCTATGTTAAGGGAGAATGAAGGGATACCTTATTTCTCAGATAAGAGTGGTTGAAATGGCCAATTTTGTTAGTAATAAGAAAGGTGAGTCAAGGACCAAGCTTTATATGCCCTTATTGTACTCAAGTAATGTTAACTGACAGATATTTATAAGAAGTACTAGTATATATTAACTACGGATGACAATATCAGGGAAATAATGGGTGACACACCTGGTTTCACATATAAAAAATAAAAAAAAAAATAATTAAGAGGCTTTTATGTTATAAATTTGACATGCCTCTACACATACCAAATAGGACCTCTGGTATACCCTGTGGCAAGTGTAATTATTGTGATTTACTTGACCTATCTGGGAATTTTGTACACCCTGATATTGGGAAAGAATTCAAGTTTAATGTTTGGGCTGGTTGTGATACCTGTCCTCTGGTCTATTTGGCTTACTGTATGGAGTGCCACTCATTTTATGTTGGAAAAACGGATAAGCGCCTTAAGGATAGGCTAAGGGAACATGTCTATAATAATAGTATCTGCACTAATGCCTTGGCCAAGCATGTTGTCCTTCATGAATCTTCACACTCTTTTAAATTTATGGTGATTCAACTTATTAGTCCCAGTGAGCAAAGGGGTGATCTGGTGAATAGAACTAAGACAGCAGAAAGTAAATGGATTACTAGGTTAAGGGCAGACTGTGGCAAGGGGCTTAATGATAAAGTTACCCTGAAACCAATTTTAGCTGCCAGGAGTTTGAAGTAAATTATTTAAGTGTATAATAATGTTTTTATTTGTCTATAATGTTATATTTTTATTTTTGCTGGTTACTCGTTTTTGAATGAATGCTTATGGATAGCCTATACTGACTATTCCTTTAAAAGCTCTTCATCTAATTGTGATGTAAGCTGATGTTTTAATGACTGTAAATTTTTTTTTGGACTATGCTATTTAATTGTATCCATATAAATGTTGGCTTTATTGAGCTTTTTATAGTCTGAAGAAGCAGTGTTATGGTACTATGAAAGTGCTTACTACAATAAAGTGACTATTGATCTATTTATGTATTTGGCTTCATTTTGGTCTCGTGTTTGATATATTCTACTATTGGGACTTGTTCTTCTTGGTGTGACCATTCATCTGAGCTCCTGGATTTTTCAGAATATACAGGAATAAGAAAGACCATGGGATAGTAACTAACAAAAATACTGTAAAACTACAGAACTAAGCCTGAATGGGTGCTAGTTATGCTGCTGGCCTCAACTAGAAAACCTTTTCCATTTGATAATATAGCAGGCTTTCTTGCCTCTTAGTACCTACTGCAAGTCCTCAGTAAACAGGTACCTAAAAGGAATTAAGACCCTATCATCAAGGCAGTCAACTGAAGATGATTGAAGTTGGGGTGTATCAAACACCCCTGTTCTTGTATCTGTGAAGAAGTTTGTGGTAACTGCCCCTAGCCATTTCCAAGAGGAGGGAAAATTATGGTTGCCTAGGCCAGAAGGGAGTCACCACAATGATCTTGGGGAATTCCTTCTGAATCTTTAGAAGTATTTAGATATTAGCAGAAAGGGCAGAAAAGCATACAGGAACATTCCTGTCCAAAGAAAAGAAATGGCATCTGTCTTCCAGGCCTTCTTGCATGGAGTCCTGGAACAAAATATCACAAGTTGATTGTTGAGAGAAAAGGCAAAGAGGTCTACTTGAGAAACTCCCTGCAGATGGATAAAAACTTGGAAGACCCCCTGATTTAGTTTCCTTTTTTGAGGGTCTGTCCTAATCCTGCTCAGCCTCTCTGCCACACAATTTTGCTCTGACAGGATGTAGGATGCCTGTAGAGTGAGACTGTGCTGTGAAGCTATATCCCAGTCTAACATCGCTAATCTGCAAAGGGGTACAACCTGGTTTCCCCTTGCTTGTTGATGTACCATGACTACAGTATTGTCTGTAACCACATGAAGCGGTCCCAGGGACCAAAGATGTTTCAGACGGTTGAGTGCCTTGATCACTGAGTGTTAAAACATGAATCCCTATGTTAGACAGGGTCTTCCATTCCTGTTCACTATGGAAAAGTGGTTCTTTTACAGAGGAGCCATACAAAGAAGTTCCATTAAAGGAAGCACTGATAGAAGATTTTAAGGACGCCACAAAGTTGCATAGCCATAATCTAAGCATATCTCTTTATGGCAATTCCTGAATAAGCAGCCTGTGAGGTACCTTCCACAGCATGTGAAATTAGCCTCATGGATGCATTTGATATGGGTAAAAGAGTGGCCAGCTGTGAGGATGATGTCTTATAATCCTCTGGAGAAAAGGACTCAGAGAGACTTTGAGAGTTCCATAGTCAAATCCCTCTGTAGTCTAGTAAAGTGTACAGTGACTGCAAGGCAAAGGTCGCTGATGCACAAATTAGCTTTCCAAACCTGTCCAATGCCCTAGATTCTCTGTTGGGGGGTGGACAGAGGAGCTGTGTTCCATGAGTTCCTTCTAGGTGGTTGCTGCTACCACCATCGCATCGACAGGGTCACCTTTGCTCCAATGTGGCCTACCTTTTGGAAGGATAAAATTCTGTCTGGTCAAAGAGAGATAGGTTCAACAGAATCTGGCTCCTTCCATGCCCAGTGAAAGACTAGGTCGATAAGCTCATCAGCCTGGGGAGTCACCCAAGATGTAGATGGACCAGAAACAAAAGCTTCCAACAATACTGACTCCTCAGGGATGGGTTATCTGAGGACCAACCACCTTTTGGCTTGAGGATTTCCAAAATGTCTCCAAAGGAGATGTTATCAGGTGGTGATCTGGGGTACCCTTCCCCTTTGTCAAAGTCAGTATCTTCGGTGAGGGATTCCATAGGGGAATCTATGCACCTCCTTTTGCACATTATCTTCCATTGAACCTCTTCAGAGGGATGCTCTGGAGAGATGTCCAAAGAGAGGGGTAGTTCCTCTATTGGAACCATCTGGATGCTACTTAGTACTGGCTGTCCCTGTCAAGTAGGTCTGACAGGATCAGAGCCCGAAGCCAAAGGGGGATAGGCATAGGATCCGAAAAAGAATGAGAGACTGGTTCTCCTGAATGTGAGAAAAACCTCTCTAGAACCTCAATGGCTGACCAACCCGGGGGAAGCCATGGTCATCCGCACAGGAGCCAAGATCTCTGAAGAAGGCAAGCCACGACTCTGACCGGTTCCATGTATTGTGGAGGAAACTGTACCCGAGCTGTCTAATGCTGAGGATCCAAGGGGCAAGGAAGAATCCAGCAACATCAGAGTTGATCCCAGCCCACTGGTCTGATGTTGACACTTCTGGCACCAAGAGTCATCCCGATCTGAGGGAGCAGAAGTGGTCAGGGATACAGTTGGAGTCGAAGACATGACTTACTTTGGCTCGGACACCAGTACTCTTGGGACTCTGAAACTGAGGAGTGAATAGGAGAAGATACAATAGTGTGTGAGGAGGACAAAAGGCTCACAGATCCAATGGAACAGGGAGAATAACCCTCATCTGGATCTGAGGGTCTGAGGAACTTCCTCATAAACTTATCCACTTCTCCTTCAGAGACAGTCCTGGAGGACCTGATGGATGAGGTGGTCAACTGAGGTCTAGAGTGCTATCTCGGCATCTGCATAAGAGGAAAGTGGAGCCAACAAGATACAGGCTCTATGATGAACTCGGATGAATGAGCTCTTGGAGCCTGAGAAACACTTGATATTGGAGCCGAAGACTTTGGATCTGCGGGCTGCACAAAAGGAGTACTAGATATTACTATCAGATATGAAGCCTTAAGATCCAAAGATTTTGTTCTTTGGCTCTGACAAAGTCAGGTCAGAAGGCCTTGGTATCTCTTGTGGTGACTTCGAGGACAACAAAGTCTTCATAGAATTTGGTGGTGATCTTTTCCTGTGCTCTGAAGTAGCCTTTGAAGATTTACTGGGGGGGGGTTGAACCCCTGAGGAAGATGAAGGAGGTAGCAACCCCTTAAGAACTAGTTTATTACATCAGCAATAGCCCTAGAAATAAATCCTGCACAAATGGTACAATTTGTACCCAAGTGTGCTGCTCCTAAACAATAAATACACTCTCTGTGGGCATCCGAGTTCGGGATTTTGTGTCCACAGGAAGTGCTTTTCTTGAAACCTGTTGGTTTCACAGCCATGACACTATCAGTAAAAGGTAATTAGAAAAGGAATTTTTAAGGTATAAACTATATAAAGAAATTACCAATAATGGTAGTTAGAAAGACCCTGTTAAAAGGGTTTGGATAAGGGTATAGAACAGAAAGAGTACCAACAATGGTACTTGCAAAAACTTTACTTTGTTAAAAGTAAGAAAAAAATTATGAAAAGAGTACTGGAAACTAGAGGGAGGTAAAAACTAAATATATACGAAAATATAAGGAGGAGCTAAAGATAAATCGGTACACTTACGACTAACTAAATGCTTAACAAATGCTCCGAGAGAGGATCCACGTCCATGCGAGATGGAGGCAAACAAGGTCTGAGGTACTGGGGATGGACAAGAGTATTATGGGTAGAGGGAGGAGCTCGAGAGTTGGATCTGAAGTCTGTAGAATGTGGTAGAGTCTGATACGAGGATCAGATCCATAAACCATATGTTGAGGAAGAAAGAAAAAGATAGCATAAGATCAGTTGTTTTGTTCCCATAATAAGTGTCCAGGCTGTCCTTAAAAATATATATAAACTAGTGCTTGCTTTAATGTAATTTGGTAGTCTTTTCCATACATCAGCTGCTGTCTCAGAAAACCAATTAGTACATTACTCATTCCTGTAGAATCTTCTACATAGCTTGTCTGATGATTCTCTACTTCTTTTTGATTACCTCAAACAATCCCACAGATAATTGTCTCTAAATGGCGTAAATACCTGAATAAGGCCCTACATGAGTCTCTAAATGGCGTAAATACCTGAATAAGGCCCTACATGAGACACTGTACAAGTTCAGATATTTTAGTCTTTCATAACTTAAATTTTCACATCCATGGATGCTCTTGGTGTATTTCCACTGCACTCTGTTCCATTTACTCGTGTTTGTTTTCTAATATGGTTTCCATATTATTATTCCATACTCAAGTTTGGGTCTAATGTAATTAACAAACAATGACTTCATCATTTCTGATTTCCTAGACTTTATAAAACTTTTTATACAACCTATAGTTCTATAACTGTCATTAACCAATTGGTTGATATGATTAGAAAAAACTTAACGCTGGATCTACTCATATACTCAAAGAATCTACAGTTTCAATCACTGTGTGCTGTATTAAATATTCACCTTTCAATATATGTCATCCGACTGTTATATGCTTAGTTTTTGATGTATTTATCACCATATTATTCTCCTGTGCCCAAATGGTCAATTTAGTCAAGTTCTTTTGCAAACATTCCCTACCTGTAACACATGTAAACAGATAACCCAATTTCAAGTTATCTGCATACTGCCTGCAGAACACCTCAGATGAAAAAGATAGATCTGAAAGATACGATCTAAACAAGTAAAGGCCTAGGACAGAGCCTTATGGGACACCATGACTGTAACCAAGAATTTCACCTGTTCAATTGTTGCATGATACTTGCCATGTCTTATTTGTAAGCCATGCAGCTATCTATCTTATCAACAGTAGATCAGCACCTAGTTGTTAATTTATTGATTAGTGTTTTGTGTACGACCCTGTCAGATGTTGAAGGTAAAGATATAACAATTACATCATAGCACAATTTGTCATTCATAGATTTTATTATATTGTTACAGAATATCATGTTACAGGTGGTAATAGATCTATTTTCAACATATTCATGCTGATATATGATTGCAAATCTGAACCTTTCCAGTTCAATAACTTATCCAATATTTTCTTCTCCATTATTTTTCCACAACATGAAATTAGACTTAAAGGCCTGTATGATTCTGGGACTGTCCTACTGCACTTTCCCTTAAAGACAGGTTAAATAAGTGCATGTATCCAATCTTGAGAAATCTCCACATATTTATACAACCTAGTAAATAACAGCTATAATGGTGCTATAAGTTCTTGCTGAAGTGTTCTCTGGTCATTATTACTAATTCTGTCTCCATCATGTACTTTGTTTGGATCAAAGTTTGCATAGTTCTTTTACAATATAACCTAATTTGATTTCAACATCTGAGGTTACCCGAATGTCACTAGAACAACTTATCACCCCCCTTTCTGAAGCCAACCTGTTTTGCATAAGATTTTGTAAACATATTTGGAATTTGTTGTGTCTGACAATAAACTGTAGAATCTACATAGTTTATTAATTTGTATGTCTTTACTCCTTCCACATCTTAAGCATGTCTAGGGCCTTCGCATCTAGACTCCTCTTGCTCCATCTGTGCTGGCTTCAACCAGCGGGATTTAACACACTGGAGGAACAAACTAATCTTAAAAGGCCTGTTGCCATCAACTGCCTCTTCCTCTGCTTTGCCTTCTAATTCAGGGGCTCAACCCCCCCCCCCCCAAGAAACATAAAGAGTGCAAGCAGTCATCAGAAAAAGCTCTTTGAACAGCTGAACCACCACAAATTATCAAAATTGTCGGATCCAACAAACTCTGCTTCGATTGTGATAGAGGTCCCCCCCTCAGCTCCAGTTTCGAAATTTTTCACCTGAGCTGGTTGCCTCGAGGCCAAGATCTCTGATCCTAGAATCTTACAGGCCAGTCTCTACACCTCCATTTGTTGCATCATCCACCAGGTCTTCCTGTAGTCTCTAGACAGGATGTTGATCAAGTTTCTCCAAGCACAAATCCAGCTGGAGGTCTTGCCTTCTCCCTCCCCCTCAGGATCCATGAGCCATCAACCTGCATTTGCTCTAATAACTCTTTCTCCAATACAACTCTTGGGTTCGGAGTTATCAGGCCTGAAAATGCCTGAAGTCAAGATGTTGGGGTTGACAGGTATGAGTACCTCGACTCAGACAATTTCCCTGACTGCACTGGCTCCCACAGTTTTGGAGCAGAGTAATTCTCGGAGCTGTAACTTCCATGTCAAGTCTGAGGGGCCAATGTCTTCTGCAAAGTTTTTGGAGCCATCCCTCTCCCTCAGGGCATCAGCACTCGATAGCTTAGCTCCACACTCGGACCTGGGGGTGGTGCACATTCATGGGGCTTCTCCCTTGACAGGTTTGGCTCCGGGGGTGTTACCCTCCATTTCGAAGTGGTGGAGAGGGGTTCTCTCTGCACCCGGAAGAGCCTCGACTCTCCCTGCTTTGGCATCTGGTCCTTCCTCAGCAGATATTGTGCCAGAGACATCTGTTCTGTCCTCTCTGGGACAGCCTACCCAGAAAGACTTCCAGACTGTTTCCCTTTTGGAACACCCCAAGTCTTCTGACACTTCCCTGGAGCACCTCACCGAGGAGGTCCCTCATAAGCACCAGTGTAAAAGGAGGCACTTGGATTCCCCATTGGAATCCCTCATGGAGGGCACCGATATTGATGAAGGAGAAGGGTCCCTGAGGTCACCACCTGAGGATGTCTCCTTTGGAGACATCATGAAAATTCTTCACCAAAAAGGTGGATGTTCTATCCAAAACCCTAACTTGAAGGAATCGGTGTTTCTGGAAGCTTTTGGGTCAGGCCCATCTACTTCTTGGATGTCCCCCTCCTGTGGATTCCCTTACTGACCTTGTTTCCCGCAGGGCGTGGAAGAAGCCGGACACTGTGGAACCCATTCCTAAGCACCCTGACAAAATCCTGAGCACCTCTCCAGACAGACCCCATTGAACTATGGGTATCCCTGTTGATGTCACGGTGGTTGAAGCAGCCACCAAGAAGGAGATGACCCAATAAAGCTCCACTGTCCATCCCCCTAACAGGGAGTCTAGGGCTTTGGACAGATATGGTAAGCAGGTGTACGCTTCAGCGACTTACACATTGCGAGTGCTGAATTATTTGGCACATGTAACCGGACTCCAGAAGGACTAAGCCAAGAAATTCTCTAGTTCTGGTCCAGGGTCCGTCTCTACTGAGGAACAAAAGACCTTCTCCTCCAGAATGGTCACCCTAAAGTCCATTGCCCTACATGTCCATGAGGCTAATTTCTCATGCTGCAGAAGGTACCTCAAGGGCGGCTGGGTCTGGCATTGCTATCAGACTGAATGCAGCTGTGTGATTTCTTGGAACCTTTTAGAGCATCTGTCACTAATGCCCTTTTCGATAGAGCATCTTTGTTTGGTCCGACTGTTGGAGACACACTCTCCCAAAGTGAAGAGGATGGAAAGACCTTGTCTGCTGTCGTAATCCTCTTTGCTACCCCACAATGGCCCTTTTCCAGGAACCAGCATGTAGGTAAAAAGCTGTGGTTTTGAAAAACTCAAGGTCCTTTTAAGGATTCACAGGGAGATTTTTTTCCTCCAGAGGCAGAAGGGGTAATGGTGCCAATGGCAGGTACTACCCATGGGGCAGAGGGAGTCTGATGAACCATGGGCCTTGAGATACTTCTTCTGACAGGCCTTTATCTATGATCCTGAAGGATTGTCAGACTGCTGTTCTTTGTGGGCAGTCAGGGGATGTTTACTTTACATCCAACAGCCTGGGAAGTCATCACAAAAGATTGCCGGGTGTTAAATATCATATTCAGAGGCTATTCCATACCCTTTTTCCAAAATCCCTTCCCAGCCAGGAACTCCTCAATGTTCCAAACAGTCATAGGGAGGCCGCAGCCTTAGAGATTTCAAAGTTGCTCACAAAAAGAGTCATCCAAAGTGTCTCCCAAGACCAACAAAGATCAGGCATCTACTCAAGATTATTTTTAGTGCCCAAAAAGACAGGGGACCTCAGACCCATTTTGGATCTCACCAACCTCAACAAATCAGTAGCCAAATCAAAGTTCTGAATGGTCACAATTCAGTCCATTCTTCCCTTCCTGCAGAAGGATGACTGGATGTGCTCTGTAGATCTCCAGGATGCATACTATCATAGCTTGATGAACAGATGCTCCAGGAGAGTTCTCCGTTTCTGGCTCTGAGCCAATCATTACAAGTTTGGAGTACTCCCCTTTGGTCTCACCACAGCCCCCAGGGTGTTTACCAAATGCATGGCAGTAATGGCAGCTCACTTGAGACTGCTAGGATTCCATGCATTTCCCTACCTGGATGATTGGCTCCTCACAGATCCCACCAGGCATCCAAGCAAGGGACCATCTCATTCAGCTAGCCTTAACCTTGGGCATCTCCATCAACCTGAAAAAGTTGCAACTACAACCAGTCCAACTAATAGACCTCATTAGAGCCTGTCTAGACACAACATGTTGCTTAGCTATCCTTTCTCCAAAAGAATCTCCACCTTAAGACTCCATGTCAGACAGATCTTGGATATTCCTACTCCCCTGGCAGGTCTTGTCTTTAGGGCTCTGGGTTCCATGGCTGCCACCATCACTCCTGTTCCAGTAGCATGGCTTCATATGAGAGTGCTTCAGTGGACTCTTGTGGTCCAGTGGTCTTTACCATTGTACCCACTGCCACCCAATCAGGTTATCTCAAGTATGCAGGAAATCCATTCTCTGCTGGCTCCAATCAGATGTTCTCCAACAAGGTTGACCCTTCATCTCCCCTCCCACAGGGGGCATGGCGACCACGAATGCTTCCCAGTTTGGGCTAGAGGGGCATTATCTGGGTCAAACAGTCCAAGGCATGTGGTCCCATCTAGAGATCGATTTGCATATAAATGCCCTGGAAATGAGAGCGGTGCTTCTGGCACTGCAAGTCCTTCATTCCTCTCTTCCTGCCAGGACCACTGCAATTCAAACAAACATGTCAGTTGTTTGGTATATCAACAAACAGGGAAGAACCAAATCTTACCCATTGTGTTGAGAAGACATAAGGTTGTGGCAGTGGGCGATCTATTCTAACCACTTTCTAGTGGCAACGCACATTCTGGAGAAGTTAAACACCCTGGTGGACAAGCTCAGCAGAACCATTCTGCTGCCTGATGAGTTGTCTCTCAATACTTCAGTAGCGGACATTATATTCCAGAAATTGAGTCAACGTTGCTGTGACCTCTTCACTTCACCTTCCAACATAAAATGCAGCGAGTTCTTCACCCTGATCCCTCCTCAGGGACAGGTACCAAGAGACACTCTAGTCCATGCTTGGCTTGGCCCCCCCGCCCATCTGCTTTACACTTTTCCCCCTCTTCCTCTCATCCCAGGTTTCTGTAGAAAACTCAGAGGTTGAAGTGCAAAGTAATCCTCATTGCTCCCTTTTGGCCTCAGCAAGTTTGGTTTCCCTCCCTTTGGTCTTAACTGGTTTGTCCACCTTGGACTCCGGATCCCATTCCAGATCTTCTGTCCCATCCATCAGGACAGACCCACCCAGATCTCTTGAGCCTGAAACTGACTGCTTGGTTGCTCCATTTTCAATGAAGGCTAGAACTCCTGGCTTTCATTCCCAGTGAAAAAAAGATCTTGATTGCAGCACACAAACTTTCTACCAGGAAAATATATAATAGCAAAGGGAAAAAGTTTTCAATCTGGGACCATCAACACCATTTAGACCCCTTTATGGCACCTATTCCTGCAATCCTGGACTTCTTAGCCTCTATTTTTCATAACAGAGCTAGTTTTTCCACTGTGACGTTTCGCCTTCCAGCCATTTCCAACTTTCACATTGGGGAAAACTCTTCTTTTTTGGCTTCTAAATTGTGCAAAGCTTTTCTGAAAGGTGCTTTTCTGCTTCATCCACCAATCAAAAATCCTACTCCCCCTTGGGATCTCACCATGGTTTTGCAAGCTTTGGTTACACCTCCCTTTCAGCCTTCAGCAAAAGTTGAATTGAAGTACGTATCCTGGAAAACTGCCTCCTTAGTGGCCATCACCTCAGCTAAGTGAACGTCAAGCCTTATCATCCAAGCCACCATATTTAATCTTTCACAAAGAGAGTTACTCTGTGTACTAATCCTGCTTTCTTGCCTAAGGTTGCTTCCAAAGCTAACATCAATCATGTCATCAATTTTCCATTTTTTCCTCAACTTTCAAAACAAGGGAGAATATAAACTTCATATGCTGGCTGTACATAGACAATTACGTTTTTATTTAGACAGAACAAAATGTTTTAGAAAGTTTGATAAGCTATTTGCATCCTTTTCAAAGACAAATTTGGGTTAACCTGTCTCCAAGGTCACGTTGGCCAACTGGCCTTCCAACTGTATTTCTCTTGTGTATTCTTCCAAAGGACTTTTCTTACCTTTTCAAATTAAGGCCCATTCTAGTAGGTTTATGTCCAAGTCCTTTTGGTCTAAAGTTCCCATTGATATCATCTGTAGCTGCCACTTGGGCAGACTATCATATCGTTATATCTCATTACAAATTGGACATTATTTCCAGAAACAGAGCATCCTTTGGTTCCATGATGCTCAGGAATATCCTTCCATGAGGGCCTCTCAAGATTATTGTAGCTGGGGACTCTGTCACACAGTCTGAAGATCGAATGAAATCAGCAACTTCAGATAAAGAAGTTATGTATATACAACAAAATTCCATCTGAGTTGTTGACTTCATTCATCTTTAACCTTCCCTCCCTTGATTCCCCCTTCCATATGAATTAGAACCTGGCAGATGGGTCGACAGTACTCTTTTTTTATCTGTTTGAGCTCCTGAGCTTCCAATTTTCTTTCTATGTATACTGAAAATAGTTATGTTTGGAGACACTGTATTGTGTTACAGCAGCAAACTTGATCTGAAGGGATGAGGGGAGAGCAGGGCATTATAAGTAGGGGAGGAGCTCGGAGTTCGGATCCTAGAGCTGTAGTATAAGGCCAAGTCGGATCTGATTCTCAGATTCAAACCGACAGGTTGAAGATGAACGAAGTCAACAACTCAGATGGAACGTTAAGATGAGTACATAACTTCTTTTTCTCCAAGCTATGCCACATCATCAGTAAGTCTAGATTCACTACTAACAATGGTAAAAGCATCCAAGCTTTGACATGAGTAACACAGATTACCATTGTTATCAGGTGTTACTTTTAAATATACATATTTATTACACTGTACAAGTACATATACATATTTTTGTCACATGATCATTTGTGAACAGAATCTTAATAAAAAGAGGCACATTTCTAAGCTTTAAGCTGTGAAAGTTCATGCACTACCTGGAGATGGGGTGCTTCTAGGTCGTGGTTTTGGGGTAGGTTGCATTTTATCTTCATCTTCCCTTTTGCTTTTTGCTTCAGGTTTCTGGACTGTAGATGAAAACCTCAGACCATTTACTAGGCTCTTGCCTGATTCTGCATTAATGTTCAACATAGTTTTCAAATCACGCTCATCGGTATCATCATTCGCTGTGGCATGAATTTTTCTGTCACTTTTTAAGAAGGATACTTTTTTGGGTTTTTCACTCTCATCATCAGACAAAGGGAAAAATGTTGAGTTCTTTTTTTCTTTAGATTTTTGCTCCTTCCTTGATGCCAAAAGTTTTTTCAGAAAATCTGAAATCCAATAAGAACAGAAATGTTCTATTAAAAAACAAAATCACATTTTAACTATTTATATCAGAATTGCAGGACACAAATGCAATGAAAATGAAAGTCATGCACTCACGATATTGATAGATCCATGTTGTCTTCTATTATTCTGGTTCAACAAGTGGAATGACAGATTTGTCAGGATCCAACCTCAGTGCCTTATGTCAAAGCTCTGGAACGCAGAACTCTGACTCCTCCCCTACCCACAATCCCCCTCTCTTTCCTGAATTACCTCAGACCGAGTTTCCTGACTGACCATCAAAGGTCATTATGTGTAGATATGAAAAATAAAAATATCCATTCACTGAAAAGGACAAAGAAAAAAAGAGAGTAAACACTAAAAAGTGTAAGAACTGTAAAGGCTCAAACAGGGTCTAAATGAGATCTGGCCCCTCCCTAAAAGTAGAATGACAGTCTGGTAAGGGGAAGGCAGGGCGGGAGTTGAACTAGATGAAAAGAAGACAACATGGATCTATCGTAATGGTGAGTACATAACTTTCATATCTGATTTTTTTTTTCACCTGATTCAACATGTAGGGCAGATTCCCAAGCTATCCAATGGGTACCAGGGTGGTCTCAATGAAGGATACCCCTGAGAATGGCAGAACCAAAAGATGTGAGCATCCTGGACTCTAGATCTAAGTTAGTGAGATAAAAAATTTTGAGTTGATGCCCAAGTTGCTGCTGCACAAATGTCACTTATAGGGGACTTGCCTAGCAAAGGCTGTAGAGGTTGCCATAGCCCTTGTAGAATGAGCTTTAATCTTTGACTGTAGAGGCATACCTAGTGAATCACAGACAAAGGAAATGCAATTTGCTAACTATTTCAAAAAAGTAACGTTAGAAATATATCAGATTAACCCAACTTTTTCATGGAGAAAGATATAAACATTGGTCTGATTTTCTGAAAGTCTTGGTACGATGGAGGTAAAATCTGAGTTGTCTGTGCACACCTAATACGTGTGTAATAAGAAGTTATGTACCTACCATAATGTTCCATGTTAGTTGTCTTCTTCTCGTTTTCTTTCTTGCTGGTTGGGTTCGGAGCTGATCCTCGGCTCCGACTCGGTCATCTTCAAAAGCTCGAGAGCTGCTTACTGGCTCGAGGCCCCCCTATATCCCATGATGCCTGGCGCTAGATACCCAGATCTCATTTAGTAAACCTAACTACAGATATAATACTAACAATTATAATAATACAGTAAACTGTAGTAGGATACATGAACCTACTGGAGAGACTGATAGTCAGAAGTTATAGCCAGAGAAGACTCAGCCAGTGATAAAAAAACATAAGGAACTCTTCTCAGTTTACTAGGATAGGTGAATGGAGGGTGGGATGCAAGAAAGAAGGCGAGAAGATGACAACTAACATGGAACGTTATGGTAGGTACATAACTTCTTAATGTTAAGTTGTCTATCTCGCCTTCATTCTTGCTGGTTGGGACAGCATCCCTAGCACCTCAATCCCGGGTGGCTCATCGGAACAGACTCTTCAGAACAGTGGAACCAAAATCAGCTCTGCTCCTGGAGGCCACATCCAGCTTATAATGTGAAATGAAGGTATGTGGATTAGCCCATGTAGCTGCCGCACAAATAGTTTCCATTGGCAATCTGGCCTGAAAAGTCACTGAAGTAGCTAGAGCTCTGGTGGAGTGACCTTTTGGTTTAGCAGGAAGCTCTTTATTCCTTAACTGATATATAAATGTAATAGAGGTCAACCACCTAGATAAGGTTACTTTCGACACCGGTATACCTTGTTTACCCTCAGCATAGGACAGGAACAACTGGTCTGATTTTCTGATTTGCTTGGTTCTATGCAAGTAAAAGCATAATTGTCTATGAATGTCCAACTGATGTAACTTGTATTCTGCCTTGCTGGAATAATTTGGAAAAAACACAGGTAGGTCAATGGACTGATTCAAATTACTATCAGAAGTAACCTTTGGAAGAAAGGAAGGGTTAGTCCGAAGAGAAACTCTATCCTTGTGAAAATCTAGGTAAGGAGGACGAACACAAAGAGCCTGAAGTTCAGAAACTCTTTCAGCCGACGTAACTGCAACCAGAAGAAGGGTTTTCCAAGAAAGAAACTTCAAGGAACAAGAAGCTGCCGGTTCAAAGGGGGGCAGTATCAGGGAAGCTAAAATCAAATTCAGATCCCATGGAGGCAGGGGATCTCTTACTGGGGGTCTGAGTAGAGTGGTTCCTTTAAGAAAGGCTTTACAAAGCTTATGGGACATGATGCTTGTATCAGATAGGCCCGTATGAAAGTTTGAAATTGCAGCTAGCTGAACTCTAATCGTGGCAGAAGAGTATCCAGCTCGAAAAAGTTCCGCTAGAAATTCTAAAATATGGTGCACAGGGGCTGAAAAGGGATCTATATTCCTGGTCTCTGCCCATAAGGAAAAACGTTTCCACTTACTTGCATAAGTTTTTCTAGTGGTAGACTTATGCAAGGATAAGATGATTTCACGCACCGAGTGGGAGATGTTCGGAAGCCTGGCTAAGGTCGGAAGTGGAGAAACCAAGCAGTGAGCTGAAGAGATTGGTGCAGCCTGCCCGATTGATGGATCAGGAGGTCTGCAAGTGGGTCCAGGATCCAGGGCTGCTCCAGAAGGTGATGATGCAGGAACGGGAACCAAATTTGTCAAGGCCAGTAACGGGCAATGAGGATCATCTTGCATCCCAATGTGGTAGCTTTCTGTATTAGTTTGGGAATCAGGGGAAATGGAGGGAATGCATAAAGAAGTCCCTGAGGCCAATCGTGAACTAGAGCGTCTCTGGGGAAATGTCCAGGAAGAGGGAGGAGAGAGAAGAAATTGTCGCACTTGCTGTTGAAGGGGGTGGCAAAAAGGTCGTAGCAAGGCTGACCCCATTTGCAGAAGATTTTGTCCACCACAGTCTGACTGAGAGACCACCCGTGAGGCATGAGAATTGCTCTGCTCAGCCTGTCTGCTAGAACGTTGGACTTCCCAGGGATGTGCGCTGCTATCAGAAACCGTAGGGAAGAGATCACCTACTGCTAAAGTCTGAGTGCTTATCGACATAAGGGGTAGGACTTGGTTCCGCCCTGCTTGTTGATGTACCATACTACTGACATATTGTCTGTTTGAAATGCAATGGTCCCGGTGGGAAGAGAGTTCTGAAGAGCTTGCAACGCTAAAAGCACGGCTCTCATCTCCAAGATATCGATATGCAGATGGTACTCGTGAGGCTGCCAGGTGCCTTGGACTGTTCTGCCCTGAAAATGCCCCCCCCACCCAATCAGGGAGGCGTCCATGGTCACCGTAGCTACTGGAGGAGGAAGACGAACGGTCTGCCCTGGTGTAATGATGGGCAAACCATCCACCAAACAAGTTGGTTTTTGCATGACTGTGTGATCATTATTATGTGAGACATTGGGAGTTGCTGGAAGGACCACTGTGTGAACAGCATCCACTGAAGAATCCTCATGTGAAAACGTACAAGGGGGACTAGTATGATAGCCACTGCCATGAGACCCAATGTTCTTAGGACAAATCTGGCCTGAATCCTTTTGCATCCTAATAAGACCTGCACATGTCGTCAAATGGCTAACACTCTGTCTACTGGAAGTCTCACTGACATGTCCTTTGAATTTAAGTTTGCACCTATAAAGGTGATAGATTGACAAGGCGACAATGCAGACTTTTCGAAATTTATTGTGATGCCTAGTTTGGAGCACGTTTGGATGGTGTAGTCTCTGGCTCACAGCAGGTGATGCCTGGTGGTTGCAGTAAGGAGCCAGTTGTCTAAATATGGAAAAACCTGGAATCCTTGCCATCTCAGGTGAGCGGTAACTACTGCCAAACATTTGGTGAACACCCTGTGGGCTGTGGTGAGACCAAAGGGCAGAGCTCTGAACTAATAATGACTGGCTCCCAGCCGGAAGCGGAGGAATCTTCTGGAGCGTCTTTCCATTTTGATATGGTAGTACACATCTGAAAATCTATGGAGCACATCCAATTGTCCTGACCCAGAAAGGGTAAAATGGACTGTAGCGTGACCATCCGGAACTTCGTTCTTTGACCTGTTTAGTCTGCTGAGATCCAGAATGGGTCTCCAGTCCCCTGTCTTTTTTGGTAACAAAAAGAACTTGAGTAAATTCCGGATCCTTGTTGGTCTGCTGGGACTGACTGGATGGCTCTTTTTCTTAGCAGTTTTGAAATTTCTTGAACTACTTGATCCCTTAGATTGGGTGGAACATCTGGAAGGGATTTGTTGGAAAAGTGTGGAGTGCGAAAGAAGGGGATTTTTTAGCCTTCAGATATGATAGAAAGTACCCATTTGTCTTGCGTTATACTTTGCCAGGCTTTTGGGTACAGCGATAATCTTACCCCGACTGTCTCCGATGGTGGACAGCCAGGCAGCACTTCAGGGATGCTGGAAGGGCTCGTCAGAGAAAGATTCTCTTTGGCCCTGATTTTGCAGACCCCCTCTGCCCCTAGGGCGGCGTCTATTGTTGTTCCCTCCTCTGCCCCTGGAGGGGAACTCTCCACATGTGTCAGGCATGGCTCCCTGGGGTTTCCGGAACCACATTTTCCCACTCTTCTGACCCTTGGGATACGGTCTTGAAGGAGTGGAAAAACGGACTCCCACAGAGAGAGAGTCTTGCCTTCCTGTGCACAACTGGTAAGGGTATCCTTCACCTGTGGTCCAAACAGAGCAGAACCATCAAAGGGGGTGTTGGTGAAAGACGCCCTGAAGGGTTCCGCAAAGCTGCATAACCGCATCCAAGTGTGTCTCCTCAAAGCCACGCCTGTGCCTGCGGCCCTACTCGCGCCATCGGCTGCATAAGAGATGAGCCACATGGAGGAGTTTACAACTGAATTTAGAGTCGCCGGTTGGGAGGCAACCTTAGCCTGGGCACCCGCAGTTGATGGATCTTGAAGGGTATCTCCTAGCTCTTTAAGGAGATCCCTTTGAAGGCGGGTAAAGTGGCACAAATAGTTCAGAGACCTCATGGAAAAGGTCGCTGAGGAAAACATCTGCTTCCCATATCTGTCCATCGTCCTAGATTCCTTATTAGGGGGCTGGACAGACTAAGAAGTTTCAGCCAACTCCTTTTTTAGTAGCCGCTGCTACCACCATGGCATCAACCGGAACACCCTTGGTCAGAAATTGCTTGTCTTGAGGGGCAGTAATAAATTTTGTGGGCCTGCGGGGAGTTGGTTCCATTGTGTCTGGAGCTGACCACACCTTTTGAGCCACCACAGACATCAGTGGATCGAAAGGCGGAGACACGCAGGAGGTGGAGGGACGGGATCCAAGCGCGTCCAGGAATACCGACTCATCCGCGGAAGGGTTAAGGGTAGTCCAGTTCCCCCTCTGCCAAAGAATTTCAAGGATGTCTGAGAAGGAGACATCCTCAAAGGGGGATCTCGGGGACCCTTCCGACTCCTCCAAGTCGGTATCTGAAGTGACAGACTCAGGGGAGTCAACATGCTTCCTCTTGCATTTCCTCTTTCGAGGGGGCTCCTCTGAATGAACGGGGGAGGCCTCGGAAGAGGAAGATATACACAATGGGGTGCCCTGGAGTGCTTGTTCACCACACTTGGGGTCTGGAGGAGGGGCAGAGGCAGAAGCAGGCACCATAGGTGGAGGAGCCGATGAGGCTGACCGTGAGGCTGACTCAGATGCCAGCACACTCCTCATGAACTCAAAGGTGCCCCTTCCTGATATCGGAGAAGGCTCAGGCTCTGAAAAGACCGGGATCCTTCCCGGCACCGAGAGAGACAGCTCCGAAGCCGATGTAGGAGCCAAACTCACCTGCGCCGAAGCTCCGAGAGGGAGAACGGGGTCGGACAAGGGTCCGATGCCACTCGCCCCCTCAGAGCCGACGAGGGAGTCCTGGCACCCAGATCCCTCTAAGGACGGCACCATGGAAGAGATTGGAGTAGACGGAACCAAAAGGGGAGGTATCTGTGCCGACGGTCCCACGATTCCAGCCTCAGCATGCTCCGGCTCCGAACTCAAGGGATGAGTCGAAGGAGGAACTATTGCAGAGACAGGTAGAGCCGAACCCTGATGAGGAAGGGCTGGATAGCATTTTAGCCAGGGCCTGCGATTTTAAAAGCCTGCTCACCACTCTCTCCAAATCATGGTCAGATAGTCTAGACGACCGAGAAGAGTGGGATTGAAGACTTCAAATTGCAACAAGGGTGACCCTGGAGCCGAGTGTATCGACTTCAAGGATGGTGACCTGGAGCGTTTTCGACTCCCTGATGGTTCCGACAGAAGAGTCAGGGCCGACTGGGAGATAGGCACTTCGGCTCCAGTAGGAGCCGAAGTTGACTTGGAGATAGGTACTTTGGTTCCAGCCGGAACCAAAGTTGAAACAGAAGCCACACCCGGCGATGGCTCCGAACTGGGAGCCGACGGCTTCGATGGCCTGGAAGGTTTCACTGACTGAGTCTTGGCCAGTGATCCTTCAGGTTTAAGCAAACCCCTAAGGATAAGCTTATTCATACACTCCTGCAGGACTCTTGGACTAAAGGCATGACACACCGAACAAGAATCCTGCAGGTGTAGGGCGTCCAAGCAGTAGACACAAGAAGTGTGACCATCTGTCAGAGACATTTTCTGACAGCATGAGTCACACTTCTTGAATCCAGACACTTTTGTGTCTTTAGACATTCCTGTAAAGGAAAATTCAAATACAAAGAAAGAGTACAAAGGGAAGTAGGTAACTAGAAAAAAACACACACAGTCCACACAAGTTACCACACCCTAACAGCACACACACTCTATAATATAAGACCTACAAACTACCACAATTTCTAATGAAAAACTTTTTCTACCTTAAAAAAGAAAAGGATAAGCCTCTAACTAAACCGGCTTACGTTAAAAAGGCAAAACGGGAGTGGGGGAGGGAGGAGAAAACTCTAAAGAAGAAAACGAGTTTTCAAGGAGGGAATTAAACACTAACAAATACCACAAATCTACAACTATGTATGATACTAAGTGTTATAACTAATAACATACAAAAAGTTCTAATATTATCAATAAAGTGAAAAAATACGACTTGAGCCAGTAAATGCAACCTCGCAGCAGAAGCGGCAAATGAGATCTGAGTATCTAGCGCCAGGCATCATGGGATATAGGGGGGCCTCGAGCCAGTAAGCAGCTCTCGAGCTTTTGAAGATGGCCGAGTCAGAGCCGAGGATCGGCTCCGAACCCAACCAGCAAGAATGAAGGCGAGATAGACAACTTAACATTATAGGTTTCCCCTATATTTGACAAATTGGGGAAGAAAACATGTAAATCAATTTGTTGAGATAAACTTGATTTGGAAGCAAGAAAGGGTTTGTTCTCAATGACACTCTATCTTTGTGAAAGATCAGGAAGGGAACCTTGCATAAAAGTGTCTGAATTTCTGATACTTGTTTGGCAGAGGTGATGGCAACCAAAAATATAGTCTTCCAGGACAGAAATTTCATATCTGTGGATGTTGCAGGTTCACAAAGTTTCTGAGTTAAGAATTGTAGCAAAATGGTGATATCCCAGGGATGGACTGGATCATGAACTGGAGCCCTCGATTAAAAGGTACTTTTTAAATATGCCTTTGAGATTTTGAGAGAAGCAATGGAAGTACTGTTGAATCCTATGTGAAAGTTTGAGCTGGCTGCCAGTTGTACATTAACTGTTGAATAACTACATCAGGACATAAAAAGTTCTGAAAGGAATTCAAAGATTTTTGAAGCGGTGCTGAAAAGGAATTTAAATGGTTATCAGACACCCAGATAAAAAAGTGTTTCCACGTGCTCTTGAGTCTTTTTTGTAGAATTCTCTTGAGAGGATGAAATGATTCATGCTAATGGTCATGACAGCCTGGCATCTCTGGCAATTTTTAGAACTGGAGAAACCAAGCATTAGTTTTAAGGTCTGTAGGTTCAGTAGAGGCATCCTAGAGAGGTCACAGGATCACAGGAGTTTACTAGGCTATCGACCTGCAGGTAATTTCAAGCCTAGCTGTTTCATCCCAATGTTATACCACAGAAACTCTAGTCAATATCCAGGACTGTATTTAGTAATGACTACCCATGTGGGTACTATCCCCGGTAAGAATTTACGGTGCCCCATCCACTTGTCCAACTTTTTTTGAATAGTGTCATAGAGGTGCTCTGTTTCACATGAATTGGTAGCCTATTCCAAAGACACAATAGTTGCTGGGAGGCAAATCTGTCCCTCCAGCATGTCTTAATGAAGTTGCAGGCTGAACAAGGAGAAAATTACAGTCAGCTGCCTGCCGGGTGCCAGGATCTGCCACATAACAAATGCACTCAAGTCACTCCACAGCAAGTACAGATATGACTCTGTCATTGTCCATGTTGGAGTGAATGACTTGAGACGTACCTCCCTGGACTACATGAAAAGAGACATGGAGGATGTGGCCCAGGCAGGTATAACCATAGCCCTGAGTAGCATCCTGCCTTCTCCCAAAATGATACCACAGTATAAGGACAAAATGATTGACTTCAACAATTGACTAAGCTTCTGGAGTCATTCAAAGGGGATCCAGTATCTGTCTGCCTGGGACGACATGATCGACAGACCACGATGCTTTGCCAGAGATGGTCTGCACCTGTCGCCGCTGGGATTCAGGTTACTGGCTAAGACTCTTGCCACCACTACAGTGCCTTTTTTAGGCAAAGTTCAAAGGATAAAACCACCACCGTAACAGGTACAAGCATGCAAAATCTGAAGGCAATGCTACTCAATGCTAGAAGTCAAAACCTCAAAATGCACTCTGGAGGCACTTCTAAAAATGGAGAACATCGATATCTGTGCAGTAACTGAGACCTGGTTCAAGGCTCAGGAGAGCACCCCTGCAATGCCAGGCTACAACTCTTACCACACTTTTCGGCCACCAAACCAGGACCAAAACACTAAAGGTGTTGGGAGTGTCCATATTCACCAAGGATATTCACACCACCAGGCTAGTTGACCAACACAATGTGTCTGAAATTCTCCAGGTGCAACTAACACTAGGTAAGACTGCAATCCAAATTGTAGCTTACTACAGATCCCCTACCATGCCCAAAAGTTCTCACTACACCTTTCTAAACATAATGGAACATATTAAGATACAGCCAAAAACCCTAATACTGGGTGATTTCAACTACCCTGCCATTAACTGGGAAAACTACTCGTGTACCAACACCTTTGCCCAACGGTTCTTGGAATTCATAAATTCCAATGCCCTGGATCAACTAATCCATTGTACCACCAGGGGCTCCAATATCCTAGACCTGGTCATTACCAACATGGGAAATTGATGCTCCAAACCTATGGTCACCCCCTTGTTGGTCAGGTCTGACCATAAACTAATCACCCTTGACATCCACATCCCTCCTCCCACCCCCACCCCCACCCTCCCCCAGTAAGGAAACCTCCGTAAAAAAATTCTCCAAAGCCAACTTCATGCTACTAAAGTCAGAAGTAACAAACTTCATGACACCCATGCAGACAGGAACTGAAAGTTCGACTGCTGAATCCTACACTAAGGCACTGTACGAGCACATCCACTCGTGCATGAATTGTGCCCTCCCAAACAGAACCAAGATGCTATCCTCCAAAAAAGGAAGCCAATCTGGTGGTCCCCTGCCATAAACAAACTTTACAACAAAAGGAAAAAACTGTTGCAGAAAAGTGGAAAATCCCAGGATGCAAAAAACTCCCTTACCAGCCTCAGTAAGAAGCTGAAATCCCTCATAAAATCATCCAAAGCTAGTTACGAAAATAAAATTGCCAAAGATTCCAAAGACAACCACAAGGCATTCTATAGCTATGTCAAGAATCTAAATGGCAATGCTCAGGTCTTCACTGAGCTACAACAGAATGGCATTAAATATACTGATCCCAAGGATACTGCCAATATCCTGGCAGATCGATTCAGTGCATCTGTAACAACTGGAAAAGCCACAGAAATACCTCCCTAAAAGAATCACAGGCCTAAAGCAGATGCCCTATGCTGACCATCTAAAAAAACTCCAGCTATACTCTGTCGCATATCGTCTACTCAGAGGTGATCTCTGCTTAACATACAAGGCCATGCCAAACCCAGAGCTGTTGGACATGCTATACTTAAAGAAATCCTAATCCCTCAGAGCCACACGCTCCAGGGATCTAAACCTTGTCATCAGAATGAACAAAACATGCTGGAGGGATAGGTTCCTGACCCAGAGACTCCCCAGACTCTGGAATAGACTGCCCATACATGTCAAGCAGAGCGCCTCTTTGGCCCTCTTCAAAAGGAACCTTGACGATTGGATGGGAGACAGGAAATTCACCCCAGGGTCGCCCTGCTAGACTGGGGTCCAGGGAAGTAAATATTGTGGAAAGAAATAGCCAGGGAATTGTTATGGCTAGGCTTGTATAGGCCCTAGGGCTGATATCCTATTACCAACCTATGAACCTATGCAGGCCATATTTAGGTCCCTGTAACAGGTAAGCTCTAGTCCCATTTGATTTAAGGATGTGCAGCAAATTCATTACGTTTGGGTCTAAGACTGCTCTTTAAGCCAGGAATAAGTCTCCCCTAAGAAGTCTATATGATAAAGAGTATAGTGACAGGGACTTTAGTCTGTCTGTGTAAGGTACATTCTGGAGTCCCTTGATCTTCTTTGTTAGAAACCTCTGAGTTCTCTCCAACTGCTGCAGGTGCTTTGTACAGTACATGCCAAAAGCGGCATTATACTCAATTATGGGCCTGATTAGTAGAGTATAGAGGGGTTATAACCTCCTTCATTCTAGAGGCGATGCCCTTACTAATCAAGTGTGCTAAGTAGAAAGCCTTCCTTACTACAGTAGACACATAGTGGTCAAAGTTAAGGTCATAGTCAACTTGTGATCCCAGACCCCTTATCACTTTTGTAGGTACTTAGGGTATTGTTGTTCATTTGATAGTGAGAAGGGACATAGTTTTTGCCAGTGGGAATGATGATGCATTTCTTTGCATTCAATTTGAGACCGTGACTAAGACCCTCCTGAAATACACTGACATCATTTGGGGATTCAAGACTTGCACCTAGTTTGCAGTTGTGTACAGACTTGGTCAGCCACAACCTCTTAAATTTGGCTTGAACTTCTGAGAAGTATCTACCAAACAGTAGGGGGCCCAGCACTGACCCCTGTGGCACCCCACTGATGAGAGGTCTGCAGGTTGATGTGGAGCCACCCACACTGGCAGTGTGTGTCCAGTTTGTGAGCCAGCTGGCAACCCATCTTACAACAAAGGGCTTTACTTTCAGTTTACTAAGTTTATCAATAATGCCTGAGTGTGGGGTTGTTTTGAAAGCATTTGCCAAGTTGGAGGTATGCTGTGTGCACAGATCTGTCCTCACCAATGGTCCTGGTCACATTTTCAAAGAAATCCACCAGGTTTAACAGGCAGGATCTGCCCCTGACGAAGCCGGACTGGGTTGGATCCAGGGTTTGGAAGGTCACTTATGTCAGTATGAGGTCCATTATGACACATTCCATGGCCTTACAGATGAGGCTGGTCAGGCTTATGCATCTAAAATTCCTTGGGTCTGTTGCTAGACCACCTTTGTGGAGGGGAATAACTGTTGCTGTTCTCCATTCTGTAGGAACAAAGCCTGTGGTTAGGCTATGATTGAATAGGGTAATTAATGGCGATGCTAGTTTATGTTTTAGCTTGTTTAGAAGACAGCCTGGGATGGTGTCTGGTCCCACAGTGGCTGTGTTTTTTGCCTTGGACAAGGCTTTAATGACCTTCTCTTCAGATATTTCGGGAGGGGGAAGTTTGAGGGGAAGGTTTATGATAAATTTGAAGGGGATAAGGGAGTCAAATTTTTACCAAATCTATCTGCTAGCATGTTTGCTATTTCTGTGGGGTCAGTGTGTGTGATACTGTTAGTCACAAGTAAAGTACATGCTTGGGTCCTACCTTTTAGGCTATGTACGTAGCTGTAAAAAGCCTTATGGTTATCCTTGGCTGTGCAAGCTAGGCTTTTCTCAAAGATGCCCTTAGAGGATTTGACATGTTGTCTTATTTGCCTGTTGAGGATGGGGGGGGGGGGGGGGGTTCCATTGTTGGGGCCTTGCCTTGGTTTTCTTGGATAGCAACTTTTTGCTTTTGCTGTAAAGTTTGTTGGTGATGGATGTCCACCAGGGGGGTTGTTTTTACCTAAAGCGCTGGCTTTGATAGTCTCTGTAACAGCCAAGTCTATACACAAGCGATTGTACAGGGCTTTAGTGTAAGCTTTGTTGTTGTTGTTACCACTTCCAGCTGGGGGTGGGGCTTGGAAATGCATTAATACCTACCTTTAGGAAGGTATAGTTTTGCTTGGTGAAATTTTTTAGACTAACGTCGACCCTTGTGAGTTCTGGTGTTAGTGCCAGCTCGAAGGTGAATGATTTTTGGTCATATTTAACTAATGAGGATCCGACAGTTGTGGCAGTGCATCTTTTTAGCGTGTTAATGAAAACCAGCTCTAGTATGTTTGCTCCTCTTGTATTGGTATGAATAATTTGTTCCAGGGCATTGAGGTAACAAAGACAAGGAACGTTTGCACTAGTGAGTTAGGGCTAGAGTAGATTTCCTCACTCATAGGGGGATAATTGAAATCCCCCATAACCAGAGTGTTCGGCAATATTTGGATTGATTCCAGTTTGGTCAAGTAGGCTTCATGTGCATCATGATCCATGGAGGGGGCTCTATAACTGGCTAAGACTTGAATGAGGGTCTTAACCACAGTAACCTGAACATGGAGTTGTCCAGTCTAACTAGATGGGAGGTGAATTTATCTCTAATATAGATGGAAACACCACCTCCTTTCATTGTCTCATCTGAGGATGTGGAAGGCACTGTAGCCTTGCAAGGCCAGGGTACTCTCCGAGACCTTGAACTATGTTTCTCTGACTGCACAGATATCTACGTTCTCCAGTGAGGGAAGTGCTTCCAGGGTGTGCAGTTTTTGTTTTAAGCTCTTCGTGTTGAGCAGCATAACTCTTATTTTGTTATAAACTGTAAGAATACAGCACAGACAGCCCAACAAATTACATCACACTGGTTTATTCAGAGAAAGCACTCCACAAAGTAAAACATAAACGCTCACATCCACAAGTATGTTTTCGTCCATACAGACTTCCTCAGATGCATAGATGAATGTATCTCACAAGCAGCAGTTTAAATACTTCTAAATAAATAAATAAATGATGCCCCTCCAATCACAGTGCAACTAATTAAAATGTCAAACTGTGACAAAATAGACTGTGACAGAATAAAATGTATCACATACAAATCATGCAGTATATAAATAAATACACATTTAAAACAAAATGTTGTACTTAAAACAGTGGGTAAAATTCTGTGTGTATATAAAAAATGTAATAAAAACAGTCACTAAGATCTTTTTACAATGGGTTTAGGTCCATTCTGAATGGTTACAGTATCTTTAATTATAGTGACATCAATCTCAAGTATAGTCTCTTTGGCCTGTTCACTAAAGGGTTCAATTTTATTCCTAGATGCAAATGTAATATAAGTAAATCAATTATTGATATGAAATTGTTCCTAAGGAAAAAGAATCTTGAATTATTATTGGGAACCAATAACCATCAGACCTTGAATAATGACCTTAGGAAAAGAAGTGTATACAACCCCCACCCCCCACCCCCACCCTCGGTTGAAAAACTTTGAAATTGTAGTAAAACATGAACTTAGAAAGGGTGTCTTGGGCAATAAATTTACATCCAGTTTAACACCTGATGAAAGAAAGGTGATGGATGACCTTAAGAGTAACCAGAATGTTACAGTCATGAGAATTTATATCACATTAAATGATTTGTTACTGGAAGACTTCATTGACCAACAGGATTTTAATTTTCTCCACAATGGTAAGCCTAGAGTGGCAGCAATTTTTGGTATCCCTAAAGTGCATAAAAATGTTATGGACCCCCCCCCCCCCCACCATGCACAACAGTAGCAGCAGAAGGATCAGTTACAGCTCCGCTAGACAAGTTTTTGGATGTAAAGTTAAAAAGTATACACTTGGGAGATTTTAATGTCCTTAAGGACTCTTGGGACTTTTCGTGAAACGTGAAACAGCAACAGTTTTGTGAATCACTGAAATGTGTGACCATTGATGTCTTTGACTTATTTACTTGCATTCCACACAGATTAGGATTGCAATGGTTTGAAGAAGCTCTAAGAGTGTTTGGTCATTTTACAGATAAGGAAGTCCACACCTACTTGATTTTGATGGAACTAGTGATAAAAAACAATTACATTTTCTTTGAAGGTGAATTTTTCCACCAAGTTGCTGGTGTTGCTATTGGGTGACATTGTGCCCCACTTTATGAAAACTTGATTCTGATGTATTGGGAACATTTAAATATTTTTAATTCACCTTACAAAGAGTGTTGGACTCTCTACAAACATTTTTTGGATGATATAATAGTTTTTTTGGGTAGATACTGAAGATAAATTGACAGAATGTTTATGTATATCTCTGGCACTACTTCTTTTCGACAGTTTACACACATCAACATGACACCAAGAAAGTAAACTATTTGAATGTCATGATTGAGACATTTGAGGGGGGTTTCAGGTCCAGATTATATAGAAAACCTACCTACTCAGATTCCCTTCTTCATTTTAAAAGTTCATATCCTTACCACCAAAAGTTTGGTGTTGTTAAGAGACAGTTTGTCCACATCTGAAGGATGTGTTCACATGATGCGGAATTCCTTGACGAGTGTAGAATTTTATCCCACATGTTTTTTGATCGTGGATATTCCACTGAGATGGTCAAAAGGGCATTTGACAAAGTAGTGGCTGGTAGACAGGGTAGATTTAAGCCTATTTTAATACAGTGAACATTAACACAGACATGCAGGGTGCTGTCAAGCACACTGATACAGAGCCATCTCTTGTCAAAGCCTTTATTACTGAATTTAATGGGGACTCCAAGATTATTAGGGACATTTTGGAAAAAGAATGGCACAAATTCTCTCAACTGTCGGACTTCAGTCCCATTTTTGATACCCCTTTTCAAATTGTTTACAGTAAGGGTCCTAATGTAAAAGATTATCTTGAGCGTACTGGTACAATTAGGATGAATAGTAGAACTACAGATACCTTTAAGTGTGGAACTTGTCAGCAGTGCAGATACATTGTCAACAGGGAAACATTGTTTTTAACAGCTAGAGAATTTTATTTTTCCAGCAATGTACGTAAGTTCATGTGACTCTAATGACCTGGTATATATTGCCTTTTTCAGTCAATGTACTGCCTTCTATGCAGGGAAAACTGAGAGAAAATTAAAGAGAAGAATGTACGAACATATGAATTACATTTGTACTAACAATAGAAGCATCCTTTATAAACACACACTCACTTGTGTAAGAGCCACCTTTTCATTTTCTATGGTGGAAGAAATAGCTAGGAGGACCCTGGGAAACTACGATTGAGTACAGGGAGGTATTCTGGCAGATATTACTGGAAGCTAACAAGCACCCAGGATTAAATGAAAGTTATTTCTTTAGCTCCAGTTTTAAAATTACGTGATGCCAGGTTATAACAACATAACTTTAGTAATTCACTCATGAGAATACAAAACATTTTTCATACACATGATCATTTTAAATCAAGGTATAGCTTTTTACTGTTGAATTTTCTCAAAATGACCACTAAATGGTGCATTACCACTGTAAAAAGATCTTGGTGACTGTTTATTTATTTATTTCCAGTTTGATAACCGGGGAAGTCCACTGGGCTCAAAAGCCCGTTTTCAGTGGAGGCCCGGGGAGAAAAGCTCCATGATAATACAATAAAGTAATACATTGCACACAAAAATACAAGCATACATTGAAGATAATACATTGAGCACAAAAAACACAGCAGAAGGAGAGTAAACTAATACATTATACACAAAAACACTCTGAGTTCTAATAGCACAATATTTTAACAATTCTTCAAAGATGAGGTACATTAGGCAGTATACATAAGAAAATCTTGTTTTTATGCAACTATAATGTTAAGTGGAGTAGTAAAGAAGAAGGAAAATATAGAATGAGTTTGAATGCAAGAGCAGGAATGCATAGGAGAAGTGAAGGAGAGGCAAAAAGTTAAAAGGAGAAGAGAGGTCAGGAGGAAGATGGCAGAAAAACAGATAGAGTAGTGATCCTTTTATGATAGAGACCAGAAGAACACCTTAAGAAAAAGGCAAAAAGATTCAAAAGTGAGTCTAAGCATACAGGTGGGCAGATGGAAGAGCACCTAATGGAAGTAAAGGATTAAGTCAGGGAGGGGGGAGGAGATAAGAGGAAGAGGGAGGGGAGCTAAGGACTGAGTCTGAAGAAGGGGAACCAGGGGTATGGCAGAAAGGAAATAGGATGAAATAAGATCTAGGTAGGGAGTATACAATTACATTTCCAATTTTGGGAAAGGTGAGAATGGAGAAGGGATTTGAACTGTTCATAGCTTGTAGTGACTCTTAGGAGGGAAGGAAGTGAGTTCCATTTTTTTGCTGTAGTGTAAGAAAGTAGGAGTTGGCCAGGGGGTCGTTTGGGTCTGTACACAGATATAAGATTTTGGTGGCTAGATCTTAGGGGCCTTGGAGGAGTATATAAGGTCAAGCTATTGGATAATGCAGGGCAAGCAGTAGGGTTAAAAATTAGTTTGTGTGCAGTAGTAAGTTGGAGGAAATCGAGTTGATTAGGGAGTTCTAGCCATTGGAGCCTACGGAGGCAGATGCAATGGTGAGTAGAATGGGGGGAGTTAGTAGCGAATTTGGCAATTTTATAGTAGCAACTTTCAAGTTTTGAGTTGATAGAAGTGGTGAGATTAGATAGAATAGAGGCACCATACAGTAGAGAAGGGAGAAGGAAGGTCGTGGCGAGAGTTTGTTTTGTAGATGGAGTAAGAAATTTGGCATTTCTATAGAGCATACCGAGTTTCTGATGAGTTTTTTTTATGTTTATTTGAATATGATTATTAAAATTCAGGTGTTCATCAATGGTAACTCCGAGTAGTTTAGCACAACTAACAACTTCTATAGAGGAGTGGGAGAGGCTGGAGATTAAGAAGGAAGACTTGTCTAGGGTCATTGCTTTTGAGGGAGAGAAGAGGATGATGTGAGATTTGTTGGCATTAAGGGAAAGATGATTTTGAAGCATCCAATTTTCTGTGGTTGTAAAGGCCAAATGGGTTTTCGCATGGAGCTCGGGAAGGCTAGGGGCAGAGCAGATAACAGTGGAGTCGTCTGCATATTGTACTATTTGAGCATGAGGAATTGAAGAGTGGAGATCATTGATAAAAATGTTAAAGAGTAGAGGCCCGAGTATAGAACCCTGCGGGACACCGGTAGGGGTAGGTAGGAATTTTGAGGTACCAGTATTCCATTTCACAGCTTGGGATCTATCAGAGAGATAGCTTCTGAACCAAGAAAGAGAGTTGTGGGAGAGATTGAGGTTAGAGAGGTGGTTGAGAAGGAGAGAGTGGGATATTGTGTCAAAGGCCTTAGAAAGGTCAAGAAGAATAGTGGAGACAATATTTCCAGAGTCACGTGCTTGGTTGACAATTTCTAGGAAGGAATGAGGAGCAGTTATGGTACTGTGGCCAGGTCGGAACCCATGTTGAGTAGGAGTGAGGAGATGATTGTTGAGGAGGTAGGGCATGAATTGTTGGTGGATACATTTTTCAAGTATTTTTGAAATTGGAGAAAGAATAGCTATTGGTCGGAAGTTAGAGATAGTATTATTTTTGCCTCCTTTATGGAGTGGCAGAATGTGGGCTGCACGCCAAAGTTTGGGGACATAAGATTCTTGGATGGATCTGTTTATGAGAATGCTGATAGGTATGGCAATGCCATCTGCTGCGAGCTTGAGAAAGAGTGATGGGATGTTGTCAGGGGCATTTGAGCAAGGTTTGAGTTTGAAGAGAAGTTGTTTGATCCTGGTGGTAGACACTGGTTGTAGAATGAAAGTGGGAGGAGGGTTAAGAGAGTTGGAGTGAGGGGTGTATGAAGAAGAAGGCTTTGGGATAGGGGAATGGGAGGAAGTAGAGAAGGATTTAGTCAGTTGAGCTATGGAGCCAGTGAAGAAGGAGTTAAAGAGAGTTGCGATTTCAGTGTCTGTCTTATTATTGTCTGGACAGGGATTGGATTTTGTACCTGGATGTAAGAGTGAATTGATAGAGTTCCAGAATTTTTTGGGATTGTTAGTGAGGGTAGACTGAAGTTTGTTGTAGTATGATTTCTTATCTTTCATAATGAGTTTTTTAGCATGATTACAGAGTTGCTTAAATTGCAGTAAAGAGGCTGGGTTTTTATTTTTATTATATAGTTTCCAAGTTTTGTCCCTTTGTCTCATAAGAGTTTTGGTATCTTTAGTTAGCCAAGGGGCAGAGTTGAACTTTATTCTTTTTGTACGGGGGGGGGGGGGGGCTTGGGAATCTAGGATTTTAAGGAAGGTAGTATTGAAGAGTTCTAGTGCTTCATCTAGGGGGAGAGTATTTAGTGAATCCCAGTTTGTTACTTTAAGGGTTTCAGAGAATACTGAGGGGTTGAAATTAGTTAGGTTACGAGAGTGGGCATAATGTTGTTGGTGTGGGAGCTGTTGGGTTTTTCGGTCAATAAAGGCTGGGAGATGATCACTTAATGAGTCTGGTAAGGTACCAGAGTTGGAGATATAGTCAGGGTGGTTGACTAGAATCCAGTCCAAGATGGACCCAGAAGGTTTAGTTTTGTTAGGTCTGGTAATGTTGTTTATTAGTTGAGTAAAGTTATAAAGATAGATAGACTGAGATGGAGTATTATTATTAATTATATTCCAATCAATATTTACATCACCTAGAATGATAGTCTCTTGTTTAATGTTGTTTGAAGCCCAACAGAGAATATTTTCAAGGGTGGAGATGTTGTCTCCGGGAGGGATATAGAAGGTTATTATACAGATACTTTTGAAGTTGTTCAATTTGAGGATTCCTATGACTAGTTCTGCATTATTAAAGTTAGGAATGGTATTTTGGTAAGGGCTGAAATTTAGCAGGCAGTTGTAGACTAAAGCTACACCACCTCCTTTTTTGTTTTGGCGATCGGACCTGAGAGCATGGTAGCCAGGTGGTAGAATTTCAGAGTTAGTAGTTTGGGGTTTTAGCCAGGTTTCTGTTACTCCAACTATGTCCGGTTCAGTAACATTTAGCCAGGCATGGAAGTTTGTTATTTTGTTATTGTTTTTACATTTTTTATATACGCAGAATTTTACATTTTGTGTTTTAAATGTGTATTTATTTATATACTACATGTTTTTTATTGATGCATTTTATTCTGTCACATTCTATTCTGTCAAAATGTGACATTTTAATTAGTTACACTGTGATTGGAGGGGCATCATTTATTTATGTATTTAGAAGTATTTATACTGCTGCTTGTGAGATACATTCATCTATGCATCTGCGGAAGTCTGTATAGACGAAAACGTACTTGCGGATATGAGTGTTTATGTTTTACTTTGTGGAGTGCTATCTCTGAATAAACCAGTGTGCTGTAATTCGTTGGGCTGTCTGTGCTGCATTCTTACAGTTTATGGCCTTTTCTACAGCACTTACTTTCATTATCGTATTGTGTTATGGTTGGCAAATTTCACATCTGTAGGTTTGTTTTCGAGGCCTTGCCTACAAAAGGCACTATGGGGGAGGCAAGAGCCTTTGCCAGCAGCCGAAAGCCTCGTGTTGCCAGGTGCAAACAGTCTCTTGCAAGGTATCAAGGTTTGTCGACGATGACCTCCCAGGCTGACAGAAACTGGATCCCCTTTGAGTTACACCAAAAACTATGTCAAATATTGAAATCAATCATTTTTTCGTTATACTGTGGCATCATTCTAGGTGAGGGTAGTATGCTGCTCAAGGCTAGGGACATACCTGCCTGGAATACATCCTCAGAGAGCTGTATCTCCTCATACAGTCCAGTGAGGTATGTCTCAGGTCGTTCATTCCAATATGAACTATGACAAAGTCATAATGATACTTGTTGCTGAGAGACCTGAGTGCATGCATGACCTGACAAATCCTGGCACCAGACAGGCAGCTGACCGTGGCTTTCTGCTTGTCCAACCTAGTGAATGGGACATCTGTGCGTATCACTATGGAGTCTCCAAGTACATGAACATTTGTTTTTTTGAGTGTTACGCCTTATTGACTTGGTAGGTGATACACTGGTGTTGCTGTGTGTCCTGGGTGCTGTGGGAACTGTGTTAGTTGTAGGAGTCTTGTGCTTTTGGAGGTCTCTGGTGTTTTAGTAAGTTTTTTGAGAGAACCTCCGCGTATGTTGATTTATGTGTTTGAAGCATACTATGTGCAAAAATTGTGGCATTATGTGCATGAGTAGGGTGGGGGGTTGACAACCTCTTCAGTATTACTGTTTTGAGTGTGACAGAGCAGGGATTCAAGATTTATGGTGTAGATAAATCTTTTGCACTCTTTACTAAAGTGAGTTATTAGTTGAGGGTTGTCAGTGTACATGAGGCAATTGCTACACTGCCTGAGGAGACCCAAGTCAACAAGGTTGGCAGTTGAAACAAAGGTAGTCCAACTGTCCATACTGCTAGGTTGAAGAACTGTTCTCACAAAGGTGGGATTCGGCACTGATCAAGGATGAGCTCTGTATATGGATATTTCTTCCTGTTTTTTTTGCAGGTGGTTTAATAGGTCACAGCTTACTAGCAGTATTTCTTAGACTGGAAAAGTACTAAGGATTAGGACTACACTAATGTGCTACAGCTGTATCTAAGAGAAGAATTGTCAAAGATATCTGTCCGGCTATGGCACACAATTACGCTGCAGTGCACGGTGATGCGCAATGTGCAAACAAGCAGAAACCCACTGAAATGTGGGTCTTAAACACCAGAAACTAAAAACTTAAAAAAAAAGTTTTAAAAAGTTCAAAAGGACCAATGAGGGTGTTTAATCCAAGCTCTAGACCAACCACCCTTCACCAGACAGGATCCAATCAGCACATTTCTCTCACTACTGTCCAGAATGGCCCTTTCCAATCAAAGATGGCCCTGGAAAATATGCTCAAAACAAACAGCTACTACAAACAGAATCAGATGCTGCAAACCTGTATCTGGACTATGCTACAACTACTAGCTACACTAATTTAGGCAGGAAACACTAAAGAATCAATCACAGCCTAAGCACTGGCTTCATCCCAGCAGAATGGAAAACAGCTACCGTCATCCCTTTGCACAAAGGGAGGTGCATGCACAGACCCTGGGAACTAAGACCCATTAGCCTGAACAACCTTGTCCGCAAGCCCATGGAATGAATAATCATGGACCTTATTAACAAATATACATGAAATCTCTAAATGCTTGAGCCCGCTCATTTTGGCCTTGTCAAGAGGAGATCATGCCTGTTAAACTTGGTGGACTTCGACACAGTCACCAAAGCCCTAGCTGAGGGAATATCTGCACATACAGCCTATCTAGACCTAGCCAAGGTCTTTGACACTCAAGCATCATTGATAAATTCACCCAGCTGGGTATCCAACCATATATTGTCAGGTGGGTTGCAAACTGGCTAACTGATAGAATTCCTACAGTGGATATAAAAAGTGTACACACCCCTGTTAAAATGCCAGGTTTTTGCGATACAGACAAAGAAATGAGGACATAAGAGCAGAAGCCAAAGTAGCCCCAATTGCAAGAATAATCAAAGTGAATAGATTACGGTGGTTTGGGCACATGTGTAGAAAAGCAGAAGACAATCTGGTGAGGAAGATTTGGGACAGACAGAAAGAAAGAAGGTAAGAGGAAGCAAGGACATCCAGCAAAGAGGTGGATGGATTGTGTGAAAGATGATCTGCGACAGTCAGGCATGAGTGTTGAAGAAGGCAGGAGTGTGGCACTGAATCGAGAGAGTTGGCGACAGTTAACATGATACCATGACCCCATGTAGAAAAATGGGAAAAAGGGGGCTGATGATGATGATGATGAATGTGACCTGTAACCTGTACAATTCAGTTGAAAAACAAACAAATCTATTGGGGAAAACATATAAAAAATAAAAAAATGTACAATAAGCTGGTTGCATAAGTGTGCATACCCTTAAACTAATACTTTGTTGATTCACCTTTTGATATAATTACAGCATTGAATTAAAGAGACTCTGATTAATCTCAGCTTTGGCCAGCTAAGAACTTGCTGTATTCAACTGGACGTATAACAGAATTTAAGTACCTTTATCTGCACTTTTTTTTCAAAAAAATACAGTATTTAAATTGATTTTGACTGTGTTGCAGGAATATTAACTGAACTGGAAGTTAGTCAGTGTTTGCTGAATTTTGTTATTTGCTAGTAATTACAGGTGTGGGGGTAGCCACATTCTTTGATTTCCTGTCCTTGCCTATTTAAGTGGTACAGTGTGAAATATTTTCTGCTTAAAACCTCAGTTTTGGCCGGCTAAGAACTTGCTGTATTCAACTGGACGTATAAGAGAATTTAAGTACCTTTATCTGCACTTTTTTTCAAATACAGTATTTAAATTGATTTTGACTGTGTTGCAGGAAAATTAACTGAACTGGAAGTTTTGACTCTGCTCTTCAGTTAGTCCCACCCACCCTGCCTGTTTTTGTTTTGGTGTTAATCTTAGTGGCCTTGAAACTGCCCGCCCCTCTTGTAAATTTGTGTTTGGATACCCATTCTGGGCCCATCTCATTTGCTCACTCAACTGAGTGCAGTGGGATCATATTCTGATTTCAGGCACTCCTACTGTGTACAAAGAGAGCATCTGGGAAACGGAAAAAAAAATTAAGCTTGTTTCCTGCCTTTCCTGTTAAGTGGTATAGACTATTTGTAGGCTTCTGAGCCCCCAAGCCCTTCTGTGTTGGAGGGAAGCCTTCTAGCTTAGTTTTTATTTTCTTTTAACTAGCCAGTTTTCTAGTTTCAGCACTCAAATCTGTTTCTTTGATCTCAGCACTTGTTCAGAAAAAAAAAAAGTCATCTGCTTTTACTGTACTTGTGTTTCTACCTACTTTATTTTACTTTTGCATCATCTTAAAAGTACTCAATTGTATTTATTACTGCTTGGTGTAACTCATTCTAAGCCTTTTGGTTTAAACACTTGGGCTTCAGACCAGTTGTTTTGCACTGAGAGGGTTTGTGGTATGCACTGTAGTGGCAGAACAGGTAGCTTACATCCTTCTAGGTTGGGAACTGCTGATTGAGGGCTCAGTGTCTGTTATTCTAAAAGTGTATTAATTCTGGTTTAAGCACTTGGGCTTTCAGGCCAGTTATTTTACATTAAGAGGGTTTGTGGTCTGTACTCTTGTGGGAGGAGAGGCTGGACTCTGCCCTTCTGAGCTGGGAATTTCTGGTTAAAGGCTTATAGTGCATGCATATCTGATCTGCTTCTTACTGATGTTGGTGCGCCTTGTTTGCTGTGGCATAGACTGGATTCGGGCCTGCTGGATCTAGCTTTGTTTGTGTAACTTGAGCACTAATCCAGGCATTCTCTAAAGTATTCAATTGTATTTATTACTGCTTGGTAGTAACTTGATTAAAGTGTAGCTATCATTCTAAGTCTTTTGGATTAAGCACTTGGGCTTCAGACCAGTTGTTTTACATTAGGAAGGTTTGTGGCATGCACTGTGGTGGCAGGACAGGTAGCTTTCATCCTTCTAAGTTGGGAACTGCTGATTGAGAGCCCAGTGTCTGTTATTCTTAAAGTGTATTAGTTCTGGTTTAAGCACTTGGGCTTCAGGCCAGTTATTTTACATTAAGAAGGTTCGTGATCTGCACTCTTGTGGGAGAAGAGGCTGGACTCTGCCCTTCTGAGCTGGGAATTTCTGGTTAAAGGTTTATAGTGCCTGAATATTTGAACTGTATCTTACTGAAATTGGTACACCTTGTTTGCTGTAGCATAGACTAGATCCAGGCCTGCTGAATCTAGCTTTGTTTATATGCTTGTTGTTTGTTTGCTTGTTATTTCCCTGGAACGCTAAATCCACCTAATACGTGGCTTCTCAGCGCTTCTGTGGATCACTAGTGATATCTGCATTGCTTACTGTACTTATTTCCTTGTTTCACTTGAAAGAAAGTTACTGTTTGTCGTTTTTGCATTTAAGTTACCTGTAACACATTGCACTTAAGTTACCTGGCACTTGCTCACTAAAGCAATTATATAAGTCAGTACTAAAAATTAAAAGCACTAAACCTCACTCCCCACTGGCCCTTGTTTTCAATTATTAAGGAATTCCCAATATTATTCTAGCATGTCCAAAGGTCAGTTGTCAATCTCCTCTCCAGTCCAGCTGGTGAATCTGGGAATCTTGAGGCAATGTTACAACTGCCTCATGTACACAGACAACCCTCTCCTCCTCCCAACAAATTCCAACACATGTGAGAGATGCAACCATATAGCCAAACTGGAGGCTAAGCTCTCTCAACTCAGTACTGGCATAACCAGTCAGGAGGAGAAGGAAACCACACTCACTACAATTCCAGTCTCACATAGACCTACCACGACAGCAAACCAAACACATAATCACACAAAAACATACTCGTAGGCTCTAAATAAAGATCTGCCTAAGCAGCAGAGACCTCCAAAGCAGACACCCAAGGAACCGCTACCCCAAAACAAAACACGTGCAACACATATCTCACAAAGCCAGTGTGCCGAACAGTCACAGCCCTTAAGACTAAACAACACACCTGATACACTTGTAATAGGTGACTCTATCGTCAGGCACACTGACGTCCCGCTCACCAGGCTGAACAAGGAGAGGGTCACGGTGAGCAGCCTGTCGGGCGCTAGGATCCGCCACATAACACAAGCACTCAGGTCACTCCAAGGCAAGTACAAATATGACTCAGTCATTGCCCATGCTGGTGTGAATGACCAGAGACGTACCTCCCATGAAAAGAGACATAAAGGAGCTCTCTGAGCATGTAGCCCAAGCCGGTATGACCCTGACCTTGAGTAGCATCTTACCCTCATCAAGAATGATGCCACAATATGAAGACAAGATGATCAATTTCAACAATTGGCTTAAGTACTGGTGTCATTCAAAGGGGATCCAATGCCTGTCAGCTTGGGATGATATGCTCGACAAGCCACGATGCTTCGCTAGGGACGGCTTGCACCTGTCACCCCTGGGCTTTCGGATATTGGCAAAGGCTCTTGCTACCCCAATAGTGCCTTTTTTAGGCAAGGCTCAAAAGACAAACCCACCTCCATAGGTATCACAAGGGATAAGAAACTAGGAGTAATGCTATTCAACGCTAGAAGTCTAAACCTCAAGATGCATGCACTTGAAACTCTCCTTAGCATGGAGAACATCTGTGCAGTAACAGATAAATGGGAATGAGTTTCAGGGACCCTGTAATACCTGTCTGGCTTGGCTGGAGCAGGAGGAAGAGAATCAGGGGTAGCACTAGAGTCAGAATACAAATCATCCAGAACATCAAGTACAGGAGGAATAGCTAAAGGCCTGTGCTGAGGCTTCTTAAGGAAGGTCCTAAGGCACTTCCTAGAATCAGAATATTCCTGACCCTGCCACTTGAAATGTTCCCTCATGGTGTGCAGAACTTCCCCAAAAGAAATATCCTCCAGAGGGGAGGCCGAAGGTATGAAATCTTCTGCATCCGAGTCCTCATAGGTCTGGAAGAGCTCTTCCTGGCTATCAGAGTGGACAGAGACCTCAGAGTCTTCATCTGAAGGAGTAGGGTCAGAGGGTTCAACCCGGGGCCTTTTATCAGGAGGAGGCTGGGATGCTCTCTCAGGATGGGCCTGGGAACCTCTAATCATGGAAATTAAATCAGCAGCCATGGACATAATTTGTGTCTCCGGAGTCGGCTGAGGTAAGGATTTGGAAGTAATATGCTTTGTTTTGCTGGCTGCCTTAGCCCTAGTGTAGGCCTTAATAGACATGGCCCTAGGAGGCCTGGCAGCTCCACGTGCAGGAGTGACCTTGTCTACAGCAATGGTCTCGGGCATTTCCTCGGTTTCGGTATCCGGAGGAAAATCTATAACTGGCATCGGAGTAATGTCTGGAATCGGAGTCGTCGGTAAAGCGGAGTCCTCGGTTTGGAGCGGTGGAGAGACTGTCTCGGAGGGAACCAGAGCACTCGCGCTAGGTTTTGGCGTGGAGTCAGTGGTAGACGCGGGCCTAGGATGTCGGTCCTGGTCTTTTCGCTTTTTGGGAGTTTGCGATGTCGGAAGATCCGACGGCATGGTGTAAGCAAATTTATCGCCGAAAAAATCTTCAGCGAACTCTGACCGGCGCCTGAGAGTGCGCTTGTTGAAGCGAGCACAGGCTACACAGGCCGAGACGTCGTGGTCTGGGCCCAGGCAAGGAAGGCAGTAAGAGTGGAAATCCTTATGAGGTATTTGTTTACCACAAAAAAGACAATTGTTAACTTTTTCAGTAATTTCTGACATCGGCTGAGGCAAGAAAAGGTCCCCAATGGGGTACTTAGCTTTTTTGATGACTTCGGTATCGTAGAATACAGGAGCTGACCGGCCGGCACTTGCGAACTGCTTCTGCTTCGGGCACCGTGTGGCAAGAAAGACTGAAGAAAATGGCGTCGGCTGATGCTTATGTACTCCAGCCGCTCTGACGTCGGAGAGAAATGCGACATCAGCCGACGTTGGACCCAGACTTTAGAATCCGGCTGACCGAGGGCTGCCTGAGGCAGGACAACCCACATTTTATGACTGCAGTTGCATTCTTGAAGGACATCCCCAAGATGCACGCACTTGAAACTCTCCTTAGCATGGAGAACATCGATATCTGTGCAGTAACAGAAACCTGGTTCAGGGCTCCCGAGAGCACCCCAGCACTACCAGGTTATACCTCATACCATGATTTTCGGCCCCAAAACTTGGACCGAACCACAAAAGGAGGGGGAGTATCGATATTCATCAAAGATACCCACACCTCCAGGTTGGTGGCAAAGCACGAAGCATCAGAGACTATCCATGTGCAACTAACAGTGGGTAAAACTGCCTTCCAGTTTATAGCCTGCTACAGACCACCCTCCCAAACCCAGGAACCCCACTCGGCCTTCCTGAGAACACTGGAAAATATGAAGGTCTCTCCAAACACCATTATATTGGGCGACTTCAACTACCCAAACATAGACTGGGAGCATTACTCTAGCTCCAACACCCTAGCCCCAAAGGTTCCTAGAATTTATAAACTCAAATGCTATGGAACAACTTGTTACCACTCCCACAAGAGGAGAAAACATACTGGACCTGATCATCACCAACATGGGGACTCTCTGCTCCAGACCAGAAGTGTATCTCTCACTGGTAAGATCAGACCATAAACTAATCTCACTGGATATTCACATCCCGACCCCACCCCCTGCCCAGAAAACAACAGTGAAAAACTTCTCTAAAGCAAATTTCACACTCCTCAAAACCGAGGTGGAATCCTTCAAAGCCCCCAGGCCTGTGGAAAATATGGCCCAGACCTCAAAATCCTTTATAAACGCATTCTATGAACACCTTCAGGAATGCATGGATCATGCGATCCCAAATAAAACAAAGACCCAATCCTCCAAAGGCAGACGTCCTGTCTGGTGGACCCCAGCCATAAACAAACTATACAATAGAAGGAGGAAGCCACTAAATGATAGAGCAAAATCCCAAAAAGGGAAGGCATCACTGATCAGTATTAGCAAAAAACTACGGGCACTCATAAAATTGTCTAAGGCCAGCTTCGAGAGAAAAATTGCACAGGACACTAAGGATAATCACAAGGCTTTCTTTAGTTATGTTAGGAACCTGGGTGGTAATTCCCAGATATGCTCAGAATTAGTCCAAAATGACAAAAAATACACTGAACCCACAGACATTGCCAACATCCTAGCTGACAGGTTCAGCGCAAACCCCCACCAAAAGGGCAAATATCTATCCCAGCAGAGTGCTGCCCCCCTGACATCTCAGATGCTCAGGTAAGAGCCGCCCTCTCCAAAGCAAAAAACACAGCATCAATGGGACCAGACGGTGTCCCGGGCTGCGTCCTACATGAACTCCAAGAAGAGCTAAACCCAAACATAAAACTACTGTTCAGTCTCAGCCTTACCACAGGATATGTGCCCAAAGAGTGGCGTACAGCAACAGTGGTCCCTCTCCATAAAGGTGGTGCCTCAATGGATCCTGGAAACTATCGCCCCCATAAGCCTGACTAGCTTGGTCTGCAATGCTATGGAAAGGATCATCATGGACCTCATAAATAAAGATATTGGGGACGTACAGACACTGGATCCTACCCAGTTCGGCTTTGTTAAGGGCAGATCCTGCCTCTTAAACCTGGTTGATTTCTTTGAAACAGTCACCAAGGCCATTAACGAGGGGAAGGTGGTCCACACAGCCTACCTGAACCTTGCAAAAGCCTTCGATACAATAACCCACTCGGGTATTATAGATGAGCTCACCAGCTTAAATTTAAACCCCTATGTCACTAGATGGATTGCAAACTGGCTCAAGGACAGAACCCACATGGTTAGAATTGCTGGAGCCATGTCAGACTCCAAACCAGTTACAAGTGGTGTCCCACAAGGCTCAGTCCTGGGACCTCTCTTGTTCGGTATATATTTCTCGGAGGTACAGGCCAACACAGGAGGACTGTGGCTGACCAAGTTCGCAGATGACTGCAAACTGGGCGCCATAATCGACTCTCCAGCTGACACAAGCATCTTCCAAAAGGGCCTCATAGAAACAGACAACTGGTGCCAGAGCCATGGCCTCAAGCTAAATGCCAAAAAATGTATAGTCATCCCCTTTGGCAAAAACAAAGTGCCCACAAATTACCACATAGGTGGTAATCCATTAAGTACAGAAGAAGTAATTAGGGACCTGGGGACCCAAGTTGATAGCAATCTCTCATTTGACAACCACGTAGCCAAAGTGGTTAGAAAAACATTTTATATAGCCCACCTACTCATGAAGGGATTCACATCTAGATCAGGGGAGGTCATCGTGCCTCTTTACTCATCCCTCATCAGGCCCATAATTGAGTACAATGCCCCCTTTTGGGATGTACCTTACCAGACACCTGCAGCAACTGGAAAGACCCCAAAAGTACCTCACCAAGAGGATCAAAGGGCTCAAACAGATGCCATATGCTGCCCAGTTAAAGAAACTCCAGCTCTACTCAGTGGCATACCGCCTGTTCAGAGGCGATCTGTGCCTGACGTATAAAGCCATGTCCAACCCGGAATTAATGGACATGCTGCACCTCAGAAATCCAAATCCCATCGAGCTACGCGCTCGAGAGACTTGAACCTCAGCACTGAAATAAATAGGACATGCTGGAGGGACAGATTCATAACTCAGAGGCTCCCTTCACAATGGAATAAAATCCCAGTCCAGGTTAGGCAGAGTCCCTCACTGACTCTTTTCAAGAGGAATCTTGATGAGTGGATGGGAGATCATAGGTTTACCCCGGGTATCACTTCTGTGTCACTGTTAGACAGAGGCACAGTATACTAACCTCGAAAAAGGGCATAGCAAAATAAATTTAAAATGGGTGGCGAAAGCCAAACACATTCTGGCTAGGCTTATAAATGCCCTAGGGCAGATAGCCTAGTATGAACCTATGAACCTATGAAATAAAGTTCAGCTGTCCGAGTAGGATTTTCCTGACATTTACTCAGTTGCCTGCTACAGCAAAAGCCATGGTTCACAGACAGCTTACAAGCATCAAGGGGATCTTATTGTTGAAAGGTATCAGTCAGGAGAAGGGTACAAATAAATTTCTACAGCATTGGACATACCATGAAACACAGAGAAGACAGTCATCAAAAAGTGGAGAAAATATGGGACAACAGTGACGTTGCAAAAAACTGGACATCCCTCCAAAATTGATGAAAAGACAAAACGAAAACTGGTCAAGGAGGCTGCCAAGAAACAGCAACACTGAAGGAGCTGCAGGAATTTCTGGCAAGTACTGGTTGTGTACTGCATGTGACAACAATCTCCCATATTCTCCATATGTCTGGGCTATGGGGTAGGGTTGCAAGATGGATGAATTTTCTTACACAGAAAAACATCCAGGTCCAGCTAAAATTTGCAAAATAATACATCAAGTCTCCCAAAAGCATGTGGAAAAATGTGTTATGGTCTGATGAGACCAAGGTTGAACTTTTTGGTCACAATTCTAAAAGGTACATTTGGTACAAAAACAACACTTCTTATCACCAAAGAACACCATCCCCATGGTGAAGCATGGTGGTGGCAGTATCATGCTTTGGAGTTGCTTTTCTTCAGTTGGAACTGGGGCTGTAGTCAAGGTGGAGGGAATTATGAACAGTTCCAAATACTAGTCACTGTTGGCCCAAAACCTTCAGGCATCTCCTAGAAAGCTGAAGATGAAGAGAAATTTCATTTTTCAACAAGACAATGACCCCAAGCATACATCCAAATCAACAAAAGAATGGCTTCACCAGAAGAAAATTAAAATTTTGGAATGGCCCAGTCAAGAGCCCAGACCTAAAGCCAACAGAAAATCTGTGGGGTGACCTGAAGAGGGCTGTGCACAAGAGATGCTCTTGGAATCTGACAGATTTGGAGTGCTTTTGCAAGGAAGAGTGGGCAAATATTGCCAAGTCAAGATGTGCCATGCTGATAGACCCCTACCCAAGAAGACTGAATGCTGTAATTAAATCAAAAGATGCTTCAACAAAGTATTTGTTTAAGGATGTGCACAGTTATGCAACCAGCTTATTGTATGTTTTTTATTTTTTATATTTTTCCCCTAACGGATTTGTTTGTTTTTCAATTGAATTGTACAGGTTGTAGGTCACATTAAAGGTGAGAAAAGTTTTGAAATTATTTATTGTGGTCTCATTTGTTTTATATCACAAAAACTTGGCATTTTAACAGGGGTGTGTACACTTTTTATAGCCACTGTACGTTCAAAATAGGGGACTCTACCTCATCCAGCAGACCCATAACCAGTGGTGTTCCATAGGGATCAGTTCTGGGGCCCCTATTGTTCGGAATCTACTTCTTTGAAGTACAGGCTGAAACTAAAGGACTGTGGCTGACAAAGTTTGCCGATGACTGCAAACTGGGAGCGATCACTGAAACCCCTATCAATGTCAACATCCTATAAGGAAGTCTTACGCAGACGAATTACTGATGCTAAAGTCATGATCTTAAACTTAATGCAAAAAAATGCATTATCATCCCCTTCAGCAAGGGTGATGTTCCTGCAAATTACCACATCAATAGCAATACCCTAAGTATACACTCAGTGATGAAAGATAGTACAGTTTTGTACCTACCATAAATGTAGATGTCCGAGAGGTATGCATCTGCAGTCCTAACATATGGGTTGTCCTGCCTCAGGCAGCCCTTCGGTCGGCCGGATTCCAAAGTCTGGGTCTGGCCTCGGCTGATGTCGCACTTCACCCGACGTCATAGCTGCTGTGAATTGGGTATAAAGGCATCAGCCAACGCCATTTTCCTCAGCGTTTCTTGCCCCAGATGCCAGGTGCCCTCTAGGAAGGCTAAATTTGGATAAATGCAAATGATTCCAAACAGTAGAGAGCAAACAAAAATAAACATGTATATACATATATACAAACAAATACACCATAATAGATTCCCCCAGCTAGCTACAAGATGGGCAAATACCCTAGGAGTACCACAGAGGGGAAGGAGGGTGGGTAATCCTGACTGCAGATGCATACCTCTCGGACATCTACATTTATGGTAGGTACAAAACTGTACTATGTCCTTCAAGGATGCATCTGCAGTCCTAACATATGGGTAGAATACCATAGCCAAACTGGGGGAGGAGGCACTAAGATGATTATGGTGTAGTTAAGATCCCTTGCAAAACAGCAGTTGCAAAACCTGCTCGGGATCTGGAGTATAAAGGTAGATTATAATGCTTGGCAAATGTATGCACGGAGCTCCAAGTAGCAGCCTCTAAAATGTCCTTGGTAGCCACTCCTCGTAAGAAAGCTGTAGTAGTGGCTGTAGCTCTTGTGGAGTGAGGTCTGATGTTTTCTGGAGTTGTCTTTCCATGAAAAGAGTAACAAAATCTAATGCAATTTCCTATCCATTTTGAGATGGTCTGTTTTGAAATTGCTTTTCCTTCCATTCCTGTTGCATATGCTACCAGAAGCTGGTCAGTTTTTCTATTGTTCTTGGTTCTGTCCAGATAGTAGCGCAATTGCCTGTGCACATCCAAGGTATGTAGTAGTCTTTCCCTCCTGTTCTGTGGGTTGGGGAAGAATGTTGGTAGGTGGATTGCTTGGTTCAATGATACCCTGGAGACCACCTTTGGCATAAAAGTAGGGTTATTTCTCAAGGACACTCTATCCTGATGGAAGATAAGGAAGGGCTGTACTGCCATTAATGCCTGTAATTCAGAAACCCTTCTTGCTGAAGTGATTGCAAGCAGGAAAGCAGTTTTCCAAGATAAGAACTGTAATTCCAGAACCAACTGTAGAACCAACCACCCCCACTCCAACAACTTGCAAACAACAGTGCCCTGTAAACATTGCTAACACATTCAATAGTTTCTTCACAGAAACTATACAATCCCTGGCCACACAATTCAAACAAGCAACCAGCCCACTCCACTACCCATGCCAGCAGAATACTACAACTACATCAGATCATCTATTTACCTTCGATCCAGTACCTATATTCTTTATAACATCTCTTCTTAAAAAACTAAAACCCACTAAGCTAGCAGCTGACCTTCTCCCAGCTGAGTTTCTGCAAAAAGCAGCTGAGGCCATTTCCTATCCCGTCTCCATAATCATAAACCGTACCTTGTCAGAAGCCTTCATCCCCTCCATATGGAAAATGTCCCACATTATTCCTCTCCATAAAGGTGGTAGCTCACTAGAGCTAACCAACTACAGACCTATAGCTATACTCTCACCCCTGGCCAAAATTATGGAAAAGTGTGTCCACAAACAACTGATGGAACACCTCACCAAAAATAAAATTCTAGCCAACTCCCAACATGGCTTCAGGCCAAATCACAGTACCACATCAGCCCTACTATCCTTTTCTAATGCCATCAATAACTTCAGAAACAATAATAAACTATCATCTGCTCTTTTCTTAGACCTCTCCAAGGCCTTTGATATGGTGAACCACATTCAACTCCTCCATACATTAAAAAAACTATCACTCAGCAATTCCACGCCGAAATGGTTCCAATCCTACCTGTCCAATAGGCAACAGGCTGTTCTATGGCAGGACAAATTATCTACATGCCTACCTGTTACACTTGGGAGTTCCCCAAGGATCTATTCTTGGCCCTCTTCTCTTCACCATCTTTGTTAATGACCTGCCCACAATCACCCCCCATGCCACATGCATTCAATATGCAGATGATTCGACTATCATCAGCACTGCCTCCAACCTGGCAGACCTCACTGCTTCAACCCAAGACACCTTCAACCTAATAGAAAAATGGTTCTCAAGTCGACAACTAGTTCTCAACCCCAACAAAACAAAACTACTTACTTTCTCACCCACTAACAAGACTCTTCCCCCCACCTTCTCTATTACATCCTCCAATGGAATCACTATATCACCAGAAGCTCACACAAAGCTATTAGGTGTTACCATTGATAACTCCCTTAAATTTGACACCCATTTCAATCTTACCATCAAAACCGTCAATAAAAAGCTCTCATTCCTCACACTAAAATTACAATTGCCAGCACACACCTACTATCAACTCTTTTCTATGCCTCCCCCCTCTTTACAAACCTAAACAAGACAACCCTTAACAAACTTGCTTCTTGTTACAATCACATAGCTAGATTTGCCACAAATTCCACCTTTAGAACGCACCACTGCACTAACTTGAAGCAACTAGGGTGGTTAGAGTTTTCCAGCCAACTCCATTTCAACCAACTCAAAACGGCTCACCAGATACTGTATCACCCAGAGAAAACACCAGCTCTGAAAAACATCATTCACCCCTATATTAACCTGCAATCTTTACGCTCCTCCAATAAGATCTTAGCTCAAACTACCAAAGCCAATAATTCTGCTGGGGATTCTCTATTCTCAAACTTTGTAGGTAAAATGTGGAACTCCCTACCGACCATGCTCACCTCAGAACCCTCACTCCTACAATTCAAAAAAGCTTAAACCCCATCTCAATACTCTCTGGCAATGTCCCTGTTCCAAACCTGATTAACCACTATCATTTACCCTTCTCTTACCTCACTATCCTTAACGCTTTTAACAAGGCGCCGCCTTTGTAACTGACCTATGTTTTTTTTTTTTATATGCTGCTGTTGTTTTTTTTCCCAAGATGTGATGTATCTTTATATTGTATTTAGAACTCAACTATCTTCCTTTTTTTGCATTAACAATGTTCATATGTTTGTTATGTACCTGGAGCTTTTCTCCCCGGGCCTCCGCTGAAAATGGACATGTATCCAGTCGGACTCTCCCGGTTAACAAATGTAAAATAAAATAAATAAATAAATAAATAAATAATTCTGATGTTGCTGCTGGCTCGAAAGGGGGAAGTGTTAACTTTTCCAGTACAAAGTTAAGGTCCCATGTAGGCAAGGGTGGCTTCCTTGGAGGCTTTACATTTTTAATTCCTCTCAGAAACTGCCTGAGTAGAGGATGAGAGAAGACTGGAGGATCCATGTTGTATTCTGCTGAAATTGCTGATGCATGAATCTTAATGGAGGAGTAAGACAGGCCATTGTGGAAAAGTTCTGCTAAATATTCCAGGATGTTAGCTACGTTTGCCAATGATGCATTTTCTCCTTTTGCTGCACTCCAAATGAGGTATATTTTCCATTTGGCTGAATAAGTCTTCCTTGTGGAGGGTCTGCGAGCCTCCAGGATAATGTCTTTAACCCTCTGGGATAAATCCGGGTTATTTTGTTTTATGTAATATTCCAAGCAGCTAGTTGCAGTGTTTTCAAGTTTGGATGTAGGATCTTGAAGTTGTTCTGTGTTAGCAGTAAAGGAACTAGAGGTAGAGGCCATGCGTGAGTCCGAGACATACTCCTCAGTAGTGGGTACCAATGCTGCCTCGGCCAGTCTGGAGCTATCAGGATGATCCTTGGGCGATCTTCTTTGATCTTCAGTAGCACTTTGTGCATCAAAGGAAGAGGTGGGAATGCATATGCTGTTAGGTTTTCCCAACTGAAGGAGAGGGAGTCCACCTTCCAAGCAAGTGGGTGGTATGCCCTTGTGCAGAATTTCCTCAATTGGTGGTTGTGTGGGGATGCGAACAGGTCTATTTCTGGTAGTCCCCATTTCTTTGTAATGGATTTGAAGATGTCTGGATGCAGCATCCATTCGTGGGCATCCGTGATAGTTCTGCTTAAGGTGTCTGCTAGAATATTTTCTTTTCCTGGCACAAATATGGCCTTGAGCTGAATGTTGAGGTTCAGGGCTACATTCCACAGGTCCATTGCCATCCGGCATAGAGGATATGAGTGTGTGCCTCCTTGTTTGTTGATATACCACATGACTGTAGTGTTGTCCGTCCTTATCAGCAAATGACCCTGTTGAAGAAACGGTCTGAATGTCTGAATTGCTTGTTTCACTGCCAGCATCTCTTTTTGATTTATGTGTAGGTTCAGCTGGTCTTGTGTCCATAGGCCTTGTATACACTTGTCCACCATGTGTGCCCCACAGACTAGGTCCGAGGCGTCCGTGGTGATAGTCTGGCTTGGGTGAGGTTTGTGGAAAGGCAGTCCTCTGTTCAACTGACAGGCCTGAGCCCACCACAGGAATTCTTGCTTCAGGCATGGGATTATTGGAATCTGGGCTTCTAGGCTGTGCTTGTGTTGAGACCATATATTCCTTAGGTACCATTGCAACTTCCTCATATGCAGCCTGGCATGTGGAATCAATATTATGCAGGATGCCATGTAACCCAGGGCTTGCAGGACTTTCCTTGCTGTAAGCTGGTTCTGTGTTGTTAATGCCATGAAATAGAGCGGTAGTTGCTTTTGCTTTTCTGCTGTGAGAAATGCCATCTGATTTGAAGTGTCCAGTTCTGCACCCAAGAATGTTTGTTATCCTTTGGGATGGTACCAGCCTTGACTTTTTCATGTTGACTGTGTATCCCAAACTTGCAGTAGTTGTATAACCTTTTCCAAATCTTGTGTTAATTTGGTGGTGTTGTCCGCTTGTATTAGACAGTCGTCCAGGTATGGATAAATCTGAATTCCCTGAAGCCTGCAATGAGCAATTTCTGATGCCAGGCATTTCGTGAATACTCTGGGCGCAGTAGATAAGCCAAAGGGCAATGCTGAGAATTGATAATGCTCTGATCCTGCAAGAATTCTGAGGTATCTTCTGCAATCTGGTCGTATAGGGACGTGCAGGTATGCCTCCTTGAGATCTAGAGTCACCAGCCAAGACTCCTTGCCCAGCATGGGAAGAAGTTGCTGTAGGGTCAGCATTTTGAATTTTGGAACAATGAGATATGTGTTCAGAGCGGACAGGTCGAGAATAGGCCTCCATTGGTTTTCTTTTCTTGGTACCAGGAAAAGTCTGGAGTAAAATCCTTGTCCTTGTTCCATAGGTGGTACCATTTCTATAGCTCTCATCCTTAGTAAGTGGTTGATTTGTCCTAGAGCGTTTGTTTCTTGGTTTGGTGGAAGGTTTGGCATTCCTCTCTTTTTTGGTAGAGTGTGGAAGTAAAACCTGTAGCCTTTGTCTATTGTCTGTAAAATCCATTTGTCTCCTGTAATGTAATGCCAGTTTACGGAAAATAAGGCTAGCTTTCTGCCTAAGGGTGCTTCCAGTTGTTCCCTGGTAGGCGGTATCAGAGCCAAGTCATTGTGTCTGTCCTGTGGAAGTGGTAGTAGCTGAATCTGTGGCAGTACTTCTCTGGTTGTTAGGCTGCCACTGACGTCCCCTGTAGGCACCTCTGGAATGACCTCTGCCTCTTGGGTGCCTATTTCTGCCTCTCTGTGCTCTGGAGGTGTCTGGAAAGGACCAAGTCTTCGAAGGCCAATTTCTACTAAACCTCGGAGGTTGGACCTGTAAGAAATCCTTGACTGTTTGTACAGATTTTGCTTTTTCTTCCACCTTCTTTAGCACTTGCTGTGCAGGGGAGCCAAACAAACTTTGCTTCTCCATGGGAGCATCTAGGAGCTTTGACTTTACATGGTCTGGTAAGGATTGCTCTTTTAACCATGCATGCCTTCTGACCACTGTTCCAGTCATAGCTGATCTAAAGGAAGCCTCCAGTGCATCATAGCCGCATTTTAAGGAATGATTACTGACCTGCTGAGTGTTATGTACCAAATCCTGAAGGGACTTACGGTCTACAGGTTCAGGAGAGGACAGTTTTTTATTTAGCTGGTCTAACAAAAATTCCTGATACTGAATCATGTGGAATTGACAGTTTAAGGTCCCAGCCGAAAGAGTAGCAGAAGTATAAACTTTTTTACCCCATCTCTCTAATGCTCTAGATTCTCTTTCAGAGGGGGTTTTTGGCAGAGGCAGCTGCTACAGCTTTGGGACCCTGTGAAATAGTTTCAGGATCTGCAATAGGAGCCTTATACAAGTGAAAGCGTGTGTCCGGGACCCTGTAATATCTGTCGGGTTTAGCAGGGGCCGGGGGAAGAGAGTCAGGAGCAGTACAGGCATCATTAAATGCATCATCCACAACTGTTAGTACTGGAGGAATGGCTAAAGGCCTATGCTGTGGTAAATGTAAAAAGGTCCTTAGCCTTTTCCTTGAATCTGAAAAATCCTGGCCCTGATAGCATGTAAGGTTTCCTCAAAGGAAAATTCCTCAGGAGGAGAGGCAGAAGGAATGGAGTTTTCTGCATCAGAATCCTCATATGGAGAATAGGGGCCTTCTGGAGGGTTTGAATTTTCTGACTCATCCGAGGAGTAGTCAGAAGAAACTGGATCGGGGGGCTCTGCTCTAGGCCTCCTCTCTGGTGGGGGTTGAGAGGCCCTGTCTGGGTGAGGTTGGGATCCCCTGATCAAAGAAATAAGATCCTCAGCCAGGCTGAGCATTTGGGAACTAGAGGTAGGCCTGTGTGGGGTTTTAGCAGGCAAGGCCTTAGAAGATTTAGCTGCTTTAGCCCTAGAAAAGGCCTTGATAGACATAGATGCAGGGGGCCTAGCAGCTCTACGTGCTGGAGTAGATATGTCTAATGGAATAGTATCTGATAAATCCTGGGGGCCTGCTACGGTAGGGGAAATTTCAGTAGCAGATTCAGCCATGCTGTGTGAGGCCTCGGCTGTCGGAGGTATGCTTTCGGCCGAGGGAAGAACAGAGGACTCGGTTTCAGCCGAAACCAAGACACTTGCGGTTGGCTTAACCGTGGTTTCAGCCGAAACCGCGGACCGCGAGTGTCGGTCCTTTTCCTTACGCTTTTTAGCTAATTGTGAAGTCGGAGTCTCCGACGGCATTTTGTAAGCAAAAGCGGGACCAAAAAACTCCTCCGCAAACTCCGACCGACGTCTAAGTGTCCGTCGGTTGAAGGAAGCACAGGCTAGACAAGCTGATACGTCGTGGTCTGGGCCTAAGCAAGGAAGGCAGTAAGAGTGGAAATCCTTATGAGGTATTTGTTTCCCACAAGTTAAACAATTATTTACTTTTTCTGACATTGGCTGAGGCAAGAAAGAGTCCCCAACGGGGTACTTAGCTTTTTAGAAGTCTTCGGTAGTAGAAATCTCTGGATCTGACCGACCGGCACTTGCGAACAGCTTCTGCTTGGCACCGCGGCAAGAAAGACTGAGGAAAATGGCGTCGGCTGATGCCTTTATACCCAATTCACAGCAGCTATGACGTCGGGTGAAGTGCGACATAAAGCCGAGGCCAGACTCAGACTTTGGAATCCGGCCGACCGAAGGGCTGCCTGAGGCAGGACAACCCATATGTTAGGACTGCAGATGCATCCTTGAAGGACATCTGGGCACACAGGTTGACAGCAACCTTAACTTCGATCACCATGTCTCCATAGTAGTAAGAAGGGCATTTTATATTGCTCATCTCATAAGCAAGGTCATTGCCTCCAGAAAAAAAGAGGTTATAACTCCCCTGTGCTCTTCCCTCATCAGGCCAATAATAGAGTACAATGCTCCTTTCCAAACACCTGTGGCAACGGGAGAGACCACAAATATTCCTTACAATGAAAATTCAGGGTCTTCAAGATCTGTCTTATGTGGATAAATTGAAATCATTGTCACTTTACTCTGTGTCATACAGACTGCACGGAGGCAACCTGTGCATTACATACACAGCAATCGCTGACCCATCTTTAATGGAAATGCTGCACATTCACAAGTAAAATGGCACACAGTTCACTTGCTCAAAGGACTTCAACCTGGTATGCAATATCAAGAGCGTTTGCTGGAGAGACAGATTTGTTTCACAGAGTTTGCCTCACTTTTGGAACAAGCTTCCTATTCGTGTTAAACAAAGCTCCTCATTGGCCCTATTTAAGGGTAATTTGAACGATTGGATGGCTAACTGGAAATTCATCCCAGGGGTTCAACCTGAGTCCCTCTTGGACAGGGGCAATAGGTGCTGATTTTAGTGTCAGCTTGAACAAGACACCTTGGGGAACACGAGTTGAACTTGGCTAGGCCTGTAAGGGCCCTGGGGATGTTAGTATAGTAACCTCCTATGATCCTATGAAATGTTTAACATAGTCAAAAATAGCAGTGTGACACTAAAAAACATTTCACACAGCAGAAAAACAGCAAGGAAACTCCAAAGAATGATTTAAACAGCAAACAAATCAGTTATTTAAACAGTGATTGGCAGGAAAACAGAGCAAGCAGAACAGATTGCTTTGCAAACAGTGAAAATAGCAAAAAGACCTTTGCAAACAGTGAAAACCGCAATACAATATGATTTAACAGACACAGTAAGGCAGACAACTGCAGTCCAACAGTGCAGTTAGCACACAGTATAGAAACACAGTAATAAAGTAGGCAGCAGGCAATAAAAAAGTGGAGTAAATAGAATATTCAAGAAAAAAAAACAGGCAACTTATGTTTTTTGGGAAGTTGAGAAGCCTCTAGTTGTCTGGTATTGCAGCTCAGAATTGTGGCTGGTAGCCCTCCTCAGTTCAGCTCGGTAGAAATAAAACCTATATTAATCCAGTACCTGGTGTAAGAACAGACCTTCTAGCCTTGTAATATTCCAGTACCAAAGACAAGTGTACTATCTGTTGAGCCACTGAGGAGGTCTGGGAAGGGATCCAACACTCACGGCAGCTGAACTAAGTGAGGCCAAAGGAAAGGGAACCATACCTGTCAAGGCCAGAAGGGGGCAATGAAGATTACTTTGATCTTGCACAATATTGTTTTCTGGATGAACTTGGAGATAAGTGGTTCATAGATTCATAAGTAGCTACTAGGCTATTAGCCCTAGGGCCTATATAAGCCTAGCCAAAAAGGTACCCTGCCTTTCACCACCAAGAAAATTATTTTCCTGTGCCTCTGTCGAGCACAGCCACAGAAGTGATCCTCAGGGTGAATTTCCTATCTCCCATCCAATCATCAAGATTTTTCTTGAAGAGTGCTAATGAGGAGCTTTGTTTGATCTAGATAGTTAGCTTGTTCCAGAGTATGGGAAGACTCTGGGACAGGAATCTATCCCTCCAGCATGTTCTGTTTATTGTGGTGACAGGGTTTAGGTCCCTAGAGCACGTAGCTTGGAGGGATTCGGATTTCTTTAAGTGGAGCATGTCCAACAGCTCTGGGTTTAACACAGCTGAGTAGGCGATATGCGACGGAGTAAAGCTGGAGTTTTTTGAGACGGTCTGCATAGGCCATCTGTTTGAGGCCGTTAATCCTCTTTGTGAGGTATTTCTGCGGCCTTTCCAGTTGTTGTAGATGTCTTGTGAGGTACATAACAAAGGGGGCACTGTATTCTATAATGGGTCTAATGAGTGACGAGTACAGGGGAACAATGACCTCTTTTTTCCTGGATGAGAAACCTTTTGTGATTAGGTGTGCCACGTAGAAGGATTTCCTGACTACTGTGGCAATGTGATTGTCAAAGGAGAGACTACTGTCCACCTGTGTCCTAAGGTCTCTTATCACACTTTCGGTGTTAAGTAGACTATCGCCTATGTGGTAGCTCATGTGTACAGAGTTTTTACCAAAAGAGATGACGATGCACTTTTTGGCATTGAGCTTGAGGCCATGGCTTTGACACCAGGCATCTGTCTCAGTGAAGCCCTTTTGTAGGATGTCCACATCGTTAGGAGATTTGACTATGGCTCCTAGTTTGCAGTCATCTGCGAACTTCATTACCCAAAGACCTTCTGTGTTAGCCTGTACTTCACAGAAGTAGATACCAAACAGGAGAAGACCCAGGACTGAACCCTGTTGTACTCCACTTATCACTGGTCTGAAGTCGGATTTGAAGTCTGCCACTTTCACAGTGTGGGTTCTCTGTCAGTGAGCCGGTTGGCAACCCATCTTGTGACTCAGGGATTTATACCTAGTTTAGTGAGTTTATCTATAATTCCAGAGTGGGGGATGGTGTTGAAAGCCTTGGTGAGATCTAGATAGGCTGTGTGAACAACCTTACCCTCATCTAAAGCTTTGGTGACTGCTTCAAAGAAGTCTATCAGGTTTAGGAGACACAATCTGCCTTTTACAAACCCGAACTGGGTGGGGTCCAAAGTTTGGACATTACCAATGTCATTGCTTATAAGTTCCATGATGATATGTTCTATAGCCTTGCAGACCAGGCTCATCAGGCTAATGGTGCGGCAGTTCCCTGGGACCATGGTGGCTCCCCCTTTGTGGAGTGGGATATAGTCATAAAGCAGACCTGGGAGCCAAGGATGGACTACAGCATCTCTCGGTGACTTACCTTGTGGAGGGATGAGAGCAAAGTGATTTCTGCATTTGTTGTTTAGCTGAGAAGCATGAGGTCACAGCAAGGTTGGCCCCGGTAACTGAAGATCTTAATTGCCACTGATATGTCGAGAGACCACTTGTGAGGCAGTAGTATCATTCTGCACAATTTGTCCACTAGGATGTTGGAAGTCCCAGGTATATATATGTGTTTCATCAGTTCTAGGGTGTCTCCAAAGAAGACATCTTCGGGGGGGGGGGGGGTCTTGAAGAATCTTCTCCCTCATCTCACATCAACACCTGATATCTCCTTTGGAGACATCTTAGAACTCCTCAAACAAAGGGGTGGTTGATCCATGCAAAAGTGGTTTGAAGACATCGCCAAGTTTGCCAACTGCCAGACTTCCACGGCTTCTTGGCAAAGTGGGTATGATCTGATTCCACCTTGTTTGTTGATGTACCAAACTACGTACATTTTGTCTGAATGTATGCCAATCACATCCTTGGGCAGAAGGTCCTTAAGAGCCTGTAACGTAAGAAGGACCACGCAACACCACTGATGTGAAGGTTGGTCTGTAACAGGGACCACATTCCTTGGACTGTTCTCCTTTCGAAATGCCCCCCCACCCAAGAAGGGAGGTGTCTGTAATCACTGTGGCTTTGGGTATTGGAGGAGAGAAATGTTTGCCCAGAGTAACTAACTGGACGTAATCCACCATTGGATGTGGTTCTTGCAGATCTGTGTGAGTCAAATTTTGTGGTGAACGGGATGAATTCTCTAGGACCACTTACTGCTAGTGTTCACTGTGGAACTCTCATGTGGTATCTGGCAAGTGGCACCATCACTATAGAAGGAGCTATTAATCCTAGAAATATTCAATATCAGTCAAGCCTGGAGGTGTGGTCATTTTATTATCTGAAGGGCAACTGATCTGATCAATTTGATCTGTGCTGAGGGTAGCTTTGCTATTTGAGGAACAGTGTATGTCTGGCAGCCTATGAATTCTGTGGATTGAGTAAGCTGTAATTTAATCTTCTTTAAATTGATGGAAATATGCAAGGTGGATGATAGTTCTAGCAGGAATGACTAGTGTGTTAGAAGTAGATCCCTGCAGGCATCACTTAACATCAATTACCCAGATATGGAAGTACTTGGATCCCTTGAAGCCTGAAAAAGGTTGTCAACACTGCCATTATTTTGGTGAACACCTGGGGGGCTGTGGTGAGACCAAAAGGCAGCACTCTGAATTGGACATGATTGGCTCTCAGCTGGAAATAGAGAAATCTCCTTGACTACCTCTGGATCTTTATAGTAGGCATCTTGGAGATCTATCGAAAACAGGCAGAATGGACTGTATCATGACCATCTGGAATTTTGTCTGTTTTACAAATTGATTTAATTCTCTGATATCCAAAATTGGTCTCAGATCCCCTGTCTTTTTTGGAACTAAAAAGAACCTTGAGTAGACTCCAGATTCTAACTGTTCTTGGGGACTGGCTGGAGGACTCTTTTGACCCGCAACTTTTGAACTTCTGTTGCTGCAGATTCTAACTGATTTGGTGGAATGTTGGCAATCTTTCATTTTATTCTTGAGGTTTCAAAAAAGGGAAATGTATAACCTCTGGAAATGATTCTTAGCACCCATGAATCTTGAGTTATGTGATGCCAGGCTAGAGGATATAAGGAGAAGAATCCCCATGACTGCTTCCAGTGTGCAGCAGCTGGGAAAATGTTCAGGAACATTGGAAAGGCTTCTCTGTAATGGACCATGGAAACCTTGATTTTACAGACCACCTCTGCCTCTGTGGTGACGTCCCATGGAATTTTTTCCACCTCTGCCTCTGGGAGGTCTGTCCCCAGAAGTGTCCTGGTAAAGGCCTTGAGATTTTTGAACCACATTTTTCTTTCATCTTTTTGATTCCGGCAGAAAGATCTTTGAGGGGTTAAAAAACAGATTCCAATGGCAGAGAAGGTCTCACCATCCTGTTCACTTCTGGTAAGCAAGTCATCGACCTTCAGTCCAAACAAACTGGAATTGTCATTTGGGGTGTTGTTAAAGAATGTTCTGAAACTTTCTGCAAAGTCACATAGCCATATCCAGCCACAATGATGCATCGTAATACTAGTACCAGCTGCACAGGCTGCACCATCTACTGCTTTGGAAAGCAGTTTCATGGATACATTCATAGCGGATTGTAGGTCTGACAACTAGGACTCCACACTTTTTTGGATGTCCTCTGGTAAGTTATCTGCTAGAGAATTTGTTTCTTAATCAAATCCCTCAGGAAATGTGTCAAGTGAAACATATAATTCAGTGCCCAAACAGAGAAAAAGTGTCTGAAGTGCATGTCCATTTCCCCAATCTGTCCAAAGCTCTAGACTCCCTGTTAGGGGGATGAACAAAAGAATTCTCCTTACATAGCTCCTTTTTTGTGGCTGCTGCTACCACCATGGCATTTACAAGGTATCCCTTAGCCCAGAACTTCCTATCCCTTGGAGTAGCTAAGATTCTGTTTTTGAGGAATGGTTTCTGTCACATCCAAACTTTTTGAGTAAGGAGGTCAACTAATGGGTTAGGAAGAGGGACCACCCAAGAACTGAAGAGCCAGACCCAAAGGTTTCAAGAATCACCAACTCATCGGAAGAAGGGGCTTCAGTGGACCATCCTCTATGCTGTTTCATCAGTTCTAGGATGTCAGAGGAGGATCTTGGAGAACCTTCTCCCTCAGCTAAATCAGTGTCTTCAGTGACAGATTCAGGAGAGGAGTTGATATGCTTCCTCTTACAAGTCCTTTTCCAAGGAATGTGCCTTGGGACACCTGAAGTAGACACATTGGAAATGGACGAAGGACTCGATGGTCGAGTAGTGTCAAAGCCTAATGGATCCATCTGTCCTTGTCCACCAGAATGAGAGGAGGAGAGTACAGTCTTCAGAGGGAGTCTGGATGAATCTGAACTCTGGGAGCACACCAGATGTCTTGGTCCAGCCGAGGGCCTCTCCACAGCCTTGAAAGCTGATTCAGTGAACAGCCATTTAAATTGGAAAAGTCAGAAGCCCTTTTGAATCCAACAGCTGAAGGCCCCAAGAAAGACCTCAGAAACAAGCTGTTGAGTGCTTATTGGCAGCAATGGCTCTGAATGTCTCTGTGTTGAATATATACTGCAGGAGCCCCAACACTGACACTGCTGCTTCAGGACTCTGCAGGATTCGACAGCACTGGAGCTGAGTGAGTGAGGGAAGATGTCGAAGCCGAAGTTTTGAGCAGTGTTGACTGTGACACTGGTAACATGGGAAGGCTAGATCGCAGGTACAACACCTCAGGGAATGGGAATGGAGTAGAAAGCTGAGATGACTGAACAATTGGGGTGGAAAGGACTGATCCCAGATCCTTTCTTGGGAACAGAGCCGGCAGGATTCTCATCTGAATCTTGAGCCCTCAGAAACTTCCTCATCATCCGGTTGACTTTGAACTCCATGAGGCTTCTAGTACAGCCAGAACTGGACGAAGAAGCTACTGAAGCAGGCTTCAAAGGTACTTTCTGCAAAACTGGTGAATGAAGCATAGGACTGATCGGAGCCAGAGTCAAGGTGGACTTCAGAGATGGAGCCTGAATCTGATCCAACTGTCTAGGAACCTTTGGTAGTGGACCTGCAATAACTGTGTGGTTGAGAGACCTCTTCTTGGTTCTCTATGACTGATCATCAGACAGCTTTAATTTCTCTTTAGTTTTCTCTCTTTCTTTTTTTTTGACTCTATCCTTCTCCTTATCTTTATTTTTGTTGGAGGATCAAAGAAGCGGATGCTTTTGGGTCCAAGGACATTATAGACTCTGCCTGCTAGGAAGGAAGGTATTTCAATAAAGTTTCTCTTTATGCCCTTAAAGGGTTCTGGATCCGAAGGCAGCACAGCTAAAACAAGAAGCTTGTAGATGCAAAGGCCCCAAGCAGTATACACACTGTGAAATTTGGTCTTGGGCGCTGTATTTTGTGACTGCAGGAAAAGCACTTTCTGAAGCCTGAGTATATACTAAGCTAACTACACTAGCTATAAAAGTACTACTGCTATATGAAAAAGACTATATAATCTAAATCTAAAAATACTATAAACAGGAATGTATACAAAACACTTACACACACACGCACGCGCACGCACGCGCTCGCACGCGCACACGCACACACACACACACACACACACACACACACACACACACACACACACACACGCACACAGAGTAAAAGCTGTAGAAATATCTAAGGAAACACCCTATTTCTAGTATTAAGGGAGGAGAAAAAAAAACCTTCACTTATCATAAACTAGGGACGAGCTCCTGGACAACATGTCTGGCTTTCACAGGAAACAAACAAGATCTGCGGTAATTCAGGCAGGAGTGGGGAACTGTGGGTAGGGGAGGTGTCAGAACTCTTGAATCCAAAGCTTTGGCATAAGGTACTGAGATAAGGTCCAGATGGATTTGACAACCCAAATGTTGAATCAGACCAAAAAAGGCATCAGATCATCTATAAAAGAAAAAGTACAAACTGTACCCATGTACAACATTTTGTGAACTGTTAGATATGACTCACTTATACAAAATAGTACTGAATGACCAATCTACCTTTCCTGTTTCACTAAATATGCAAGTGTTACAAAGAAGACTGCACTATGTATTTATCTCATTATGCAGAAAGTACAGTTTTGTACCTACCATAAATGTAGACGTTCGAGTGTATGCACTGCTGCAGTCATTACACTTGGGTTATCCTGCCGTCAGGCGGTTCCCCAGTCAGCCTGAGTTCCAAAGTCTTGGTCCGGCGTTGGTTGCTGTCGCCTCCTCCCTGACGTCAGTGCGACAGGGGTATATAAGATGCAGCCGACGCCATTTTCTTCAGTTTTTCTTGCCCCAGATGTCAGGTGCCTCTAAATAGGTAGGCAATTCCAACTGCTAATAAAACATACATAAGAAAAGCAAAAAACAACTTACAGCTACCAGAAAATACTCCCCATAGGTAGTAAGGGTAGAAGACATAGGTACGTACCAGCCAGTAGGAGGGGAAGGAGGAAGGGTAACCTGGACTGCAGCAGTGTATACACTCGAACATCCACATTTATGGTAGGTACAAAACTGTACTATGTTCATCGTGTTACACTGCTGCAGTCATTACATTTGGGTAGAATCCCAAAGCTGAGGTAGGGTGGCTGGTTCTATAAGGCATTAGGGGTGGCTATAAGGCCCTGCAGCACTGCAGTGGCGAAGCCAGCTTTAGATTTAGAGTACAGAGGCAGATGGTAATGCTTGGTGAAGGTATGTACAGAACTCCAAGTTGTTGCTTCCAAAATATTCCGGTAGGTACTCCCCTGAGGTAGGCAGTTGAAGTGGCTGTTGCCCTGGTGGAGTGAGATCTAATGCTGCTAGGTACAGGTTTTCCATGGTATGTGTAGCAGAAACGTATACAATGTCCTATCCATTTTGAAATAGTCTTGTTTTGAAATGGCTTTTCCCTGTACCCCTGCAGCATATGCTACCAATAATTGCTCAGAGTTTCTGAAAGCTTTGGTTTTGTCCAAGTAGAAGCGTAACTGCCTGTGAATGTCCACAGTAGTCTCTCCCCTTTATTCTGTGGTTTAGGATAAAAAGTTGGCAGGTGAATAGTTTGGTTTAGAGCCACAATGGATACCACCTTTGGCATAAACGTAGGGTTAGTTCTTAAAGACACCCTGTCCTGGTGGAAAATGAGGAAAGGTTCCACTGCCATTAGTGCCTGTAATTCTGAAACTCTTCATGCTGATGTTATTGCCAGGAGCAGAGCAGTTTTCCAAGAGATATATTTTAATTCTGCTGTGTTAGCTGGCTCAAAAGGAGGTAAAGTTAGTTTTTCCAAAACAAAGTTGTGGTCCCAAGTTGGAGTAGGTGCTCGACGGGGCGGTCTTATGTTTTTAGCCCCTCTGAGGTACTGTTTTAACAGAGGATTACAGATAATTGGTGGATCCGTGTTGTAATGAGCAGAGATAGCAGAGGCGTGGATCTTGATGGATGAGAAGGAGAGGCCTTTGTCCAGCATCTCAGTTAAGTATTGTAGTATCTGAGGAATGTTTGGGACAAGAGGGTCAAGGCTGTGAGCTTGGTTCCAGGCACAGAATCTCTTCCATTTATCCGAATAGGCTTTCCTGGTACTAGGCCTTCTGGCCTCCAGAATGACATCCACAACAGCTTTGGAGAGAGGCATTGCTTGCTTGACTAAGGAATCTTCCATGCAGCTAGGTTTAAGGTCTTTAGCTGGCTGTGTAGTATTTGATTGTTGTGCTGAGTCAGCAGATGTGGGATATGAGGCAAAATCCAGGGTGGTTCTTGTGCTAATCTCCTTAAGACTGGATACCAGTGCTGGCGTGGCCAGTCTGGTGCAATCAGGATAATCTTTGGCTCTTCTTGCCTGGCTTTTATGAGTACCTTTGGCAGGAGAGGTAGTGGTGGGAAAGCGTATACTTGTAGGTTCTCCCAGCTGAATGAGAGGGCATCCACTTTCCATGCTTGTGGATGGTAACTCCTTGTGCAGAATTTTTGTAGCTGGCAGTTTATTGGGGATGCAAACAGATCTATGTCCGGGCTCCACCATTTCTGTGTTATCATTCTGAATATTTGTTGATTCAATTTCCATTCGTGGGGATCCATGATGTTTCTGCTTAAGTCGTCTGCCAGTGTTTTTTTCTCTCCTGGCAGGAATTGTGCTTGCAGATGAACTTGAAGGTTTATAGCTGTGTTCCACAAAGTCATGGCTTGTCTGCATAGGGGGTAGGAGTGAGTGCCCCCTTGCTTGTTTATGTACCACATAACTGTGGTGTTGTCTGTCCTTAGTAGTAGTTGTCCTGAATACAGCAGGTCCTTGAAAGCTATAAGGGCATTTTGTACAGCTAGCATGTCTTTTTGATAGATGTGAAGATGCCTTTGTTCTGCGAGCCACGTGCCCTGAATACATTTGCCTGCCATGTGTGCTCCCCAGGCGTAATCCGATGCATCTATTGTCAGTGTTTGCCTGGCTGTGGGTTGTGTAAAAGGCTGTCCCTTGTTGAGGTGACAAGCTTGATCCCACCATTGAAACTCCTGTTGAAGGCAAGGGATTAGTGGTATAACTGTTTCCAAACTTTGACAGTGTTGAGACCATACATTCTTTAGGTATCATTGTAGTTTCCTCATATGCAGTCTGGCATATGGAATTAGTAGTATGCAGGATGCCATGTAACCCATGGCCTGCAGAATTTTTCTTGCAGGGAGTTGGGTCTTTGTTGCCATCAACTGAAAGTATTGAGTCAGTTGTCCTTGCTTGTCTGGTGTGAGATAAGCCATCTGGGCCGTTGTGTTCAAGCTGGCACCCAGGAATATAATCTCTTGTGAGGGCACTAGTTTTGATTTCTTTTCATTTACTGTACACCCCAGGCAACTTAATAACTTTTTTACAAATGCCAGATGCTTTAGAAGAATGTCCTTGCTCTCTGCTTGAATCAGGCAGTCGTCCAGGTATGGATAAATTTGAATTCCTTTCTGTCTGCAAAATGCAATTACTGGTGCCAGGCACTTTATGAAGACCCTGGGAGCAGTAGATAAGCCAAAGGGCAGTGTAGAGAATTGGTAGTGCATTGAACCAGCTATGAATCTGAGGTATCTTCTGCAGTTTTGTCTGATAGGGACATGCAGGTATGCCTCCTTGAGGTCCAAAGTCACAAGCCAAGCTTTCTTGCCCAGCATGGGAAGAAGCTGCTGTAGTGTCAACATTTTGAATTTTGGAACATCCAGGTAAGTATTTAGAGATGAAAGATCCAGAATGGGCCTCCAGGCTTTGTCCTTTCTGGGTACCAGAAAGAGTCTTGAGTAAAATCCTTGTCCTTGCTCCTGTGATGGTACCTTTTGAATAGCTCTCATATCCATGAGTGCTGTAATTTGTTTTTGAGCCTCTGCCCATTGATTTGGTGGCAGATTTGGCATTCCTTTAAACCTTGGCAGTGTGTGAAAGTGGAATCTGTAACCTTGAAATACAATGTTGATAACCCATTTGCCTTGGGTGATCATTTGCCAATTGTGGTAGAAGAGTGCCAGTTTTCCTCCCAAGGGGGCTGCCAAGAGGGATTTGTTTGGCAGTTGTAGTGGGAAGTCATTGGAGCTGCTTTTTATATGGTTGGGGCCTGTCTTCCCCTTCTTTCTGGCCTGATGCAACCCATTGTCGAGGCCTATAAGGACCTTGTGTTTGACCTCTACCTCTTGGACGTCTGTATCTTCCCCTATGAGGTCTGTCTGTAATTGGAAAGGACCAATTCTTAGTTGGCCAGTTTCTGCTAAATCTAGGAGGCTGAACCTGTAAGAAATCCTTCACCATTTGCATAGATTTTGCCTTATCCTGCATTTTCTTTAATACTTCTTCTGCCTTAACTCCAAATAACACATCCTGCTGCAAAGGTGCATCCAATAATTTTGCTTTAACATGATCTGGTAACATACGTTCTTTTAACCAAGCATGTCTTCTAATGACAGAGCTTGTAACTGCTGCTCTGCAGGAGGCCTCTAGAGAATCAAAACCACATTGCAAAGTATGCTTTCCCACTTGTTCAGCTGCATGCAATAAATCCTGCATTTCTTTAAAATTAGGAGGATCTGATTCTGGAAGCATTTTTTGTTTTAACTGAGACAGTAAAAATTGCTGATATTTTAGCATGTGAAACTGGTAATTTAAGGCTCTCACTGCTAAAGTTGCAGATGTATATACTTTCTTTCCCCATCTGTCTAATGCTCTGGAATCTCTGTCAGAGGGAACTGGATTCTTGGCTGATGAGGCCTTAACTCCTTTGGGTCCCTGAGAAATAGTTTCAGGGTCAACTACAGGGCTTTTATACAGAAATTTATGTGAGTCAGGGACTCTGTAGCATCTGTCAGGTTTAACAGGGGCTGGAGGTAAGGAAAGTACAGTTTTGTACCTACCATAAATGTAGATGTCCGATAGGTATGCATCTACAGTCATCACATATGGGTTGTCCTGCCTCAGGCAGCCCTTCGGTCGGCTGGATTCCAAAGTCTGGGTCCGGCGTCGGCTGATGTCGCCCCTTCCCCGACGTCACAGTGCCTGGGGTATAAAAGCGTCAGCCGACGCCATCTTCCTCAGTTTTTCTTGCCCCAGATGCCAGGTGCCCTCTAGGAAGGCTAAATTTGGAAAATAAGCAATAAAAAATCCAAACATTTGCAAAAATATATATATATGTAAAAACAAATACACCATAATAGATCCCCCCAGCTAGCTAATAGAGAGGTAAGCACCCTAGGAATACCACAGAGGGGAAGGAGGAGGGAAACCTGACTGCAGATGCATACCTATCGGACATCTACATTTATGGTAGGTACAAAACTGTACTATGTCCTTCAAGGATGCATCTGCAGTCATCACATATGGGTAGAATACCATAGCCAATCTGGGGGTGGAGGTACTAGGAAAAGGATGGTGTAGCTAAGATACCCTGCAGGACAGCCGTAGCAAAGCCTGCTCTGGATCTGGAATATAAAGTTAAATTGTAATGCTTGGCAAATGTATGCACGGAGCTCCATGTGGCAGCTTCTAAAATGTCTTTTGTAGCCACCCCTCTTAAGAAGGCAGTGGAGGTGGCTGTAGCTCTCGTAGAATGAGGTCTAATGTTAGCTGGTACAGTCTTTCCATGAAAGGAGTAACAAAAGCGGATACAATTTCCTATTCATTTTGAAATTGTCTGTTTGGAAATTGCTTTTCCTTGAGTACCAGCAGCATATGCTACCAGCAGCTGGTCAGTTTTCCTGAAACCTTTAGTTCTGTCCAAGTAGTAGCGCAACTGTCTGTGAATGTCCAGGGTGTGCAGCAGTTTCTCCCCTTTGTTTTGTGGATTTGGGAAGAAGGTAGGCAAGTGAATAGCTTGATTCAATGAGACCCTGGATACCACCTTTGGCATAAAAGTAGGATTAGTTATTAATGAAACTCTGTCCTGGTGAAAAATAATAAATGGCTGAACTGCCATCAGGGCCTGCAATTCCGAAACCCTTCTTGCTGAGGTTATTGCCAGAAGGAAAGCAGTCTTCCATGACAGGTACTGTAGATCTGCAGATGCTGCTGGTTCAAATGGAGGCAGTGTTAGTTTTTCCAACACGTAGTTAAGGTCCCAAGCAGGTAGAGGTGGTTTCCTAGGAGGTTTGATGTTTTTAATTCCACTTAGAAACTGTCTTAGGAGAGGATGAGAAAAGACAGGTGGATCAGTATTGCACTCAGCTGAAATTGCTGAAGCATGAATCTTAATAGAAGAGTAAGACAGCCCATTGTGGAACATTTCTGCCAAATATTCCAGGATATGTGCCATGTTCATCATTGTCGCATATAGGCCCTTTGTGGTGTTCCAGATGAGAAATCTTTTCCATTTTGCTGAATATGCCTTCCTTGTGGAAGGGTGGCGAGCTTCCATAATAATATTCTTCACTCTCTGGGATAGCTTATCCTGAGGAGGAGTCAAGGTATTCTCCACGCTGTTAGTTGCAATGTTTTCAGGTTGGGATGTAGAGTTTTGTATCTGTGCTGTGTCAGTAGAAGTGGCCATAGAGGTAGGGGCCATGGTTTCATACGTGACATGCTCCTTAGCAGTGGGTACCAGTGCTGTCTTGGCCAGTCCGGAGCTATCAGAATCACTTTTGGCTGCTCTGCCCTGATCTTCAGTAACACCTTGGTCATTAATGGAATAGGAGGAAATGCATACACTGTCAGATTTCTCCAGCTGAACGAGAGGGCGTCCACTTTCCACGCTTGTGGGTGGTATGTCCTTGAGCAGAATTTCTTCAGTTGATGATTGTGGGGGGATGCAAATAGATCTATGTCCGGGCTCCCCCAAGATTGTGCTATCTGCTGAAAAATGTCTGGGTGCAGCATCCATTCGTGTGCATCCATGATATTTCTGCTTAAGCTGTCCGCCAGTGTATTGTCCTTCCCTGGCACAAACTGAGCTTGTAGCTGTATATTGAGTTTCAAGGAAAGATCCCATAGATTCATTGCCAGTCTGCAAAGAGGGTAAGAATGGGTACCTCCTTGCTTGTTTATGTACCACATAACTGTGGTGTTGTCTGTCCTTATCAGTAGATGGCCTTGATGCAGAAAGAGTTTGAAGGCCTCGATTGCATGTATCACTGCTAGCATTTCTTTTTGATTTATGTGCATGCGTAGCTCCTTTTGTGACCACTGTCCTTGGATACCTCTGCCCTCCATGTGTGCTCCCCAACCTAGGTCTGAAGAGTCTGTTGTAATAGTTTGGGAGGTTTTTGGCTTTGTGAAGGGCAACCCTCTGTTGGACTGGCTGGCCTGAGCCCACCACAGACATTCCTTGTGAAGGCATGGAATGAGTGGGATTAACGTTTCCAAACTGTGACTGTGCTGAGTCCATAAACTCCTTAGGTACCACTGTAGCTTTCTCATATGCAGCCTTGCTTGTGGAATCAAAAGAATACAGGATGCCATGTAACCCAGGGCCTGCAGGATTTTCCTTGCAGTCAGCTGGGTTTGTCTTGTCAGATTCTTGAAGTAATCCGGTAGTTGACTTGGTTTTTCTTCTGTGAGATAAGCCATTTGGGTGGTTGTATCTAGATCCGCACCCAGAAAGGTTATTCTTTGGGATGGAACAAGTCTTGATTTGTGCATGTTAACTGTATATCCCAAGGCCTGTAGAAGATTGATAGCATAATTTAAGTCCTTTATCAAAGTTTGTTGGTTGTCCGCTTGTATAAGGCAGTCGTACAGATATGGGTAGATTTGAATCCCCTGGAGTCTGCAGTGTGCTATTACTGATGCCAGGCATTTCGTGAATACTCTGGGTGCAGTAGATAAGCCAAAGGGCAATGCTGAGAATTGATAATGCTCTGACCCTGCAAGAAATCTGAGGTATCTTCTGCAACTTTGTCTGATAGGGACATGCAGGTATGCCTCCTTGAGGTCTAAAGTAACCAGCCAAGACCCCTTGCCCAGCATGGGAAGGAGTTGCTGTAGAGTCAGCATTTTGAATTTTGGCACAATGAGATAAGTATTCAGTGCGGACAAGTCGAGAATTGGTATCCATTGATGCTCTTTTCTTGGAACAAGGAATAGCCTGGAGTAAAATCCTTGGCCTTGTTCTGAAATAGGAACTTTTTCTATGGCTTTCATTTGTAGTAAGTTTGAGATTTGTTTCAAAGCCTCTGCCTTTGATTTGGTGGCAGACCTGGCATGCCTTTTCTTTTTGGCAATGTGTGGAAATGGAACCTGTATCCGTTGTCTATTATTTGGAGTGTCCATTTGTCTCTTGTAATGTTGTGCCAATTTCTTGAGAATAAAGAAAGCTTTCCTTAAAGGTGCTTCTAATTGAGCCCTGGTTGGCGGAGTCAAAGCAAAGTCATTGAGTTTGTCCTTGTGCAGCAGTTGCAGGTCCTGAACTGCCTGTCTGGATTGGAGGTTGCCATTGACGGCCTCTGTAGGAGCCCCTAGCTTGCCCTCTACCTCTGGCACGCCTGTTCCTGCCCCTTTGAAATCTTTCTGTGTCCGGAAAGGACCAATTCTTGGAAGGCCAGTTTCTGCTGAATCTAGGTGGTTGGACTTGAAGAAAATCCTTAACTGTTTGTACAGATTTTGCCTTTTCCTCAAATTTCTTTAGGACATCTTGAGCAGTGGAACCAAATAACTTTTGCTTTTCCAGTGGAGCATCCAAAAGCTTAGCTTTAACATGTTCTGGCAGAGATTGTTCCTTCAGCCAAGCATGCCTGCGTATGACAACACCTGTCATTGCTGACCTACATGAAGCTTCCAATGCATCATAACCACACTGCAAGAAGTGGTTGCTAACCTGCTGGGAGTTATGTACCAGATCCTGATGGGATTTACGGTCAAGGGGTTCAGAAGAAGACAATATCTTATGCATTTCTTCTAACAAATACTCTTGATACTGTATCATGTGAACTTGACAATTTAATGCCCTCATAGCAAGAGTGGCAGAAGTATACACTTTTTTACCCCATCTCTCTAATGCCCTGGACTCCTTTGCAGAGGGGAGTGGGTTCTTACTAGTAACAGCTGCAACCCCTTTAGGGCCCTGTGAAATAGTTTCAGGGTCAGCAGAGTGGGCCTCATAAAGAAAATTATGTGTGTCCGGGACTCTGTAATACCTATCGGGCTTAACAGGGGCCGGAGGCAGAGTGTCAGGGGTCATACTAGAGTCAGAGTATACATCATCAATCACATTTAAAACAGGAGGAATAGCCAAAAGTCTATGCTGAGGTAAATGGAGAAAAGTTCTTAGTCTTTTCCTGGAATCAGAATATTCCTGGCCCTGCCATTTGAAATGCTCTCTCATAGAGTGAAGGGTCTCACCAAAGGAAAGCTCTTCAGGAGGGGAGGCCGAGGGAATAGATTCCTCTGCATCCGAATCCTCGTAGGCCGAATAAGCCTCCTCCTGGTAGTCTGAGTGATCCGAGCCAACAGAGGCCTCCTCTGAGGAAAGGGGATCAGGAGGATCCATCCTGGGCCTTTTGTCTAGAGGGGATTGGGAGCCCCTGTCCGGATGAGGCTGAGAGCCCCTAATTAAGGAGATAAGGTCCTCTGCTAAAGTTAGAATCTGTGAACTAGAAGAAGGTCCCTGAGGAATAACTCTGGGAGGCATGGCTTTAGAGTGTTTTGCAGCTTTAGCCCTGGTGAAGGCCTTAATAGACATGGATGCAGGAGGCCTGGCTGCACCACGTGCTGATGTAGCTTTGTCTAAAGGTATGGTGTCGGAAGATTCCAATACACCAGTTTCGGAAGGCAATTCTGTAACCGACTCGGTAGGAGCCTCCGGGGCCGAGGCTGTCGGTTGTAATATTTCAGGGTTCGGAAGTTCCAAGGACTCGGTATCAGCCAAGACCGAGACACTCGTGGTAGGCCTAGCCGCGGTTTCAGCCGAAACCGCGGCCTGCATGTGTCGGTCCTTGTCTTTCCGTTTCTTAATTAAATGTGATGTCGGGTTTCACGGCATTTTGTAAGCAAAACTATCCCCAAAAACTCTTCTGCGAACTCCGACCGGCCTAAGAGTGCGGTTGAAGGAAGCAGGCAGAACAGGCCGACGCCGTGGTCTGGGCCTAAGCAAGGAAGACAATAAGAGTGGAAATCCTTATGAGGTATTTGTTTCCCACAAGTTAAACAATTATTAACTTTTTCTGACATCGGCTGAGGCAAGAAAGAGTCCCCAACGGGGTACTTAGCTTTTGAAGTCTTCGGATAGCGAATTTACAGGAGCTGGCCGACCGGCACTTGCGAACTGCTTCTGCTTCGGGCACCACGCGGCAAGAAAGACTGGGGAAGATGGCGTCGGCTGACGCTTTTATACCCCAGGCGCTGTGACGTCGGGGAAGGGGCGACATCAGCCGACGCCGGACCCAGACTTTGGAATCCGGCCGACCGAAGGGCTGCCTGAGGCAGGACAACCCATATGTGATGACTGCAGATGCATCCTTGAAGGACATTCAGGATTTAAGCTGTATTCAGTATACACATCATCCACAATATCTAACACTGGCGGAATAGCAAGGGGTCTGTGTTGAGGTAATAAAAGGAAGTCTCTGAGCCTTTTCTTGGATTCTGAATAATCCTGGCCTTCCCAGTGGAAATGCTCCCTCATGGTATGTAGGGTTTCCCCAAAGGAGTAGTCCTCAGGCGGTGAGGCTGATGGAATTGATTCCTCAGCATCAGAATCCTCATAAGGGGGTAAAGAGTATCCTAGGTCTGAGGATGAATCAGAAGAGATGGACACCTGGTCGGATGAGTCATAGTCTGCATCGTGTCTAGGCCTTTTATCAGGAGGGGGATGGGACCCCCTGATCAGAGTGATTAGGTCTTCTGCCATTTTGAGCATTTGTTTCTTAGGGATGGAGGCCTGTCCTGAAGAATGCTGTATTTGTTTCTTTGATTTTAAAGGAGGCTTAGATTTAGCTGAGGATTTAATGCTTAACTGAGTAGGTCTGAAGACACCCTCTGAAGCTGTGGGTTGCTCAGCTACTCTGGATCCCTCTGAAAGGTTAGTCTCGGTAGGCTGAATAACTTGTGCGTCTGAAGGCCCAGCCATCTCCACGTGGGAGTCAGAGGTGGCCTGTGGTTCTACAGAAGCGGTCGTCAGGGGCTGTGAAGGCGCCTCGCTGAAAACCGGAGAACCGGCGACTGGCCTAGAAGAGGCTTCATCGTCAGTTTTGGGCCTCGGATGCCTATCCTTGTCTTTGCACTTTTTGTGTATTCCGGTCATTGGAAGCTCTGACAGCATGGTATAATTAAATTTTCTACCAAAATAATGTCGGTCAAAATCAAACCAACGTTTAATAGTGCGCTTGTTAAACCTAGCACAAAACTGACAGCCAATGACGTTGTGGTCTGGGCCTGGGCATGGGATACAATAGGAATGGAAATCCTTATGAGGTATTTGCTTCCCACAAGAAATACAGTTATTAACTTTTACTGACATCGGTCTGAGGCATGAAAAAGTTTCCCCAATGGGGTACTTAGCTTTGTAGAAGACTTCGGTTCTGGATTCGGAATGAAAATCTCAGGAGATGGCCGACCGGCACTTGCGAACTGCTTTTGCTGCGGGCACCGTGCAGCAAGAAAGACTGAAGAAAATGGCGTCGGCTGCATCTTATATACCCCTGTCGCACTGACATCAGGGAGGAGGCGACAGCAACCGACGCCGGACCAAGACTTTGGAACTCAGGCCGACTGGGAAACCGCCTGATGGCAGGATAACCCAAGTGTAATGACTGCAGCAGTGTAACACGATGAACATCTAATGCAGCACCGCAAACAATGTGAAAACCAAGATGCTTTTATTACTTAAAATCTTCTGGAGTTTAGCCATTTCAGAATGCCTTCCATATCCAGACATGCCTTGGGATTCAAAAACATTGTGCTCACAACTGAGGCCAAGCCATCTCTGTTATGCATGTGTGATGAGCCCAGAGGCTCATTAACAATGCGGGCAACAAGGTAAGCATGTGTGACAAGCAGATTTTCGGCACAGCCAAATAAGAGACACCCAGGAAAATTGTGTTTGATCAATTTGCAGCCACAGTGAAGTACAAGTAGCTGTAGTAAACACAAGCCTGTAGCGTAGTCAGCGTAAAACTTGACAGCACAGCAGGTAATGTTTATGTACTGATAACAATTTTGCAACTTAAGGATGCATATATGCAGACAAATTTCTTGCAGAAGTATGTAAGGGAAATATGCCTAAGGTGGGAGGGTAGAGGCAGTAGTGGGGCCACAGAAATAAACATACAATGGACAAAATACTGCAAAGGAAGGTGGTAACAAAATCAGGAGTGCAGAAGGCACTGGAGAAATGGGCATGGGTGTTGCACACAAATGTCAAACTGAAGTTTTTGAAGCTAAAAATGTGAACGACACGGTTTTAGCAACCAGAACCAAGTCTGACATCAGCTAAGTTTAATCTATTAAAAAGAAGTTATGTCATAGCATAACATTCTATCTGTGTTGTCAGTCTTCACTTATACTTGACTATGGGTTTGGTTCTGCATCCCGGAACTGACTCAGCCATTACTGCAGCTCGCACCCTCCAAAACTCTCGTGCTTAGCTCTACCCATAATGCTCCTCACAGTATTACCTCAGATCCAGTTTGCATAACATAGTGACAAACAGTAAATAACAGACCAGAGGCCATATCTGTATTCCTAAAAAGGAAATCCAGTTCTTCGGGAAAGATACATTTCACCAAGAAATTGAAGGGCTGGGGTAAGGGGCGGTGAGAATGTCAAGGATAAGGGAAGATCGACAACACAGATGGAACGTTATGGTAAGACATAACTTCTTTATCTGATGATGTCAATCTTCACTTAATCCTTGACTGTGGGACAGTGTCCCCAGATACCTATATTTTGGGAGGTCTCATGGAAGAATATTCCTGAGAACCATTGAACCAAAGGATGCTCGTCCCCTAGATACCAGATCCAGCATGTAATGAGTGACAAATGTATGTGGGGTTGCCCAGGTAGCTGCTGCACATATATCATCAATAGAAACTCTGGAATGAAAAACTGCAGAAGCGGCTACTGCCCTCGTTGAATGTGCTTTAACAGGTCTTGGTAGTTGCACTTTAGTTTTGTTATAAATGAAAGTTATACAGTCTTTCAGCCATTTAATCAGGGTAACTTTAGAAACCACTTTAAAGTAGCAGAAGAGAAAGAAAGAAACACGATCAGATTTTCTGATTTCCTTTGTTTAGTGAAGGTAAAAATGCAATTGTCTATGCAAGTCTAGTAAATGCAGACTATATTCACACTTGTTTGAAAAAGTGGGGGAAGAAAACTGGAAGGTGTATAGTTTGGTTGATATTAGTCTCAGACACTATCTTTGGTATAAAAGGAGGGTTAGTTCGCAAGTAAACCCTGTCTTTGTGAAAATCAGGTATGGAGGTTTACAAGATAAAGCTTGTAGTTCAGATATCCTCCTGACAGAAGTAACAGCAATCAAAAATAAGGTTTTCCAGAATAAATACTTTAAATGGCAATTTGCAGATGGTTCAAATGGGGAACTAATTACAGACTGAAGTACAAGATGGTGCAGAGGGGTCTTTGTATGGGGGTCTGAACATTAGAGTTCCTTTTAGAAAAGCTTTATAAAGTTTGTGGGACATGAGCATTGTCTTTTATTTCATTATGAAAGTGAAATTGCAGCTAGATGCACTCTTATAGTCGAGGAAGATGCTCCTGCTTCAAAAAGCAATGTCAAAACCTCCATGACCCTATGAACTGGTGCAGAATATGGATCAAGGATGTTCTGTGTAACCTATTACTTTGAAAACTTTTGCCACTTGCTGAAGTACAATAGTCTAGTTGAAGGTTTGTGGGAAGATGCAACAATTCGATGAACTGGGGAAGTGAGAGAGGAATGCCTGGCAATCACTGGAACTGGAGAAGCCATGCAGTGAGCTTGAGATTTTGAAGATTCGGATGAACTAGTCCATCCGGATGGGACAATAGGTCTGGAGCTGGTTCCAGTATCAAAGGCTTCCGAAGTAGATGAGGCCAAAGAAAGGGGAACCATATCTGTCGAGGCAGGAATGGGGCAATGAGAATTATCCTGTTCTTTGAGCTGTGGGCTTTCTTTAGAAACTGGGATATGAGAGGAATCGGGGTGAAAGGAATACAATGAAGGAGAGCATCTCTTGGCGACTCCCCTGGAGGGAGGATCAAGGCAAAGTAGCTGCTACACTTGTTGTTCAGGGGGAAGCAAAGAGATCGCAGGAGGGCTGGCCCAACTGGCTGAATATCTTTTCTGCCAGTAAAGGATTGAGAGACCACTCGAGAGGCATTAGAATACTCATGCTCAATTTGTCCAGAATCACATTGGAGCTCCCTGGAATGTGCATTGCAAAGAGAAAGCAGTCGAATGAAATCACTCACTGCTATATCCTGAGTGCTTCTCGACAAAGAGGGTAAGATCTGTTTCCCCCTTGCTTGTTGATGTACCAGACTACTGACATGTCTGTTTAACTTGCAATCATTCACAAGAGAAGGGTTTCCTGGAATGCTCGCAACACTAAGAGCACTGCCCTCATCTCTAGACACTGATGTGCAAACTGGCCTCCAACTGACACCAAGTGCCTTGGACTATCTTTTCCAGAGAATGCCCCCCCCCCCCCCCATTTGGGATGCGTCTGTGGTCACTGTGGCTTGGGGATGGAGAGGGACAAAGGGACGGCCCGCTAAAATTTCATTGGAGTGAAGCCACCAACTTAGGTTTTTCTTGCATAGATTGGTGATCATTACCATATGGTTCATTGGTTGAGTCAGTAAGGACTATTGAGATGCCAAGAGCCAGTGGAGGATCCACATGTGATATCTCACAAGGGTGACTAAGGTGATGGAGGCTGACCTTGATCCCATAGTTTGTAACAATAGTCTCGCAGTCACCTTTTTGCTGTGAACAATCTGGCTGACTTGCAACTTTATTCCTTCAAGTCTTTCTGTAGGAAGAGACGCGATGCCAGTGTTTGTATTTAGCAGATGCCTGGTGGGGGGGGGGGGGGGTGAACCAGTTGCCTAGATATGGAAACACACAGAATCCTTGCAGTCTGAAGTGAGCTGCTACCACTGTCATGCATTTAGTGAACACCATGGGGGCTGTGGTGAGACCAAAGGGCAGGGCTCTGAACTGGCAATGTCTGACTCCCAGCTGGAATTGCAGGAATCTTCGGGATCGCTTGTCCATTTTTATGTGATAATATGCATCCTGAAGATCTACTGAGCACATCCAATTGTCTTTTCCTAAGAACAGAAGTACAGACTGAACCCTAACCATCTGGAATTTGGTTTGTTGAACTGGTGTGTTCAATACACTGAAATCCAGAATCAGTCTCCTTTACTCTATTTTCTATGGCACTAAAAAAAATCTTGAGTAAACTCTGGATCCTACTTAGTCTGGTGGGACTGCTTGGGTGACTCTTTTGTCGAGCAATTTTTGAATTTCTAAGACTGCTGTATCCCTGTGACTGGGTGGAACGTCCAGGATTCTTTTTGGTTGTCTGGGTCTTTGTAAAAATGGTATATTGTAACTTTTAGTTATGTACTCACCATAACTTCAGATGTTTGGGATCCATCTCGCCTACATTCTGAATGATGGGTTCGGAGCCGATCCCTCGGCTCCGACTCGGCACGCTTATGCCAAAGAGCGAAGTCTCTTATTGGCTGAGCTTACTATATCCCAGGATGCACCACTACCAGTCCCCCAGATCTAGTTTGTCCGCATACATGCACACATGCATACCCTGCTTATATAACATCGTCAGATGAAACAAGATAAAAACAGTGGAGCTCAAAACCGCTCAATCTCTTCTGATCTGCAAGGCAGGGGGAAGGAGGGTGGGTATCAGGAATGTAGGCGAGATGGATCCCAAACATCTGAAGTTATGGTGAGTACATAACTAAAAGATGTTATGTGATCCTATCTCGCCTACATTCTGAATGATGGGACAGCGCCCTAGCACCTGAATCCTGGGTGGCTCACTGGAAAACACTCCTGAGTACCGTGGAACCAAATGAAGCTCGTCCTCTAGATGCCACATCCAATTTGTAGTGGGAAATGAAAGTGTGCGGATTGGACCAAGTAGCCGCAGCACAAATTTCGATATAGCGAGCTTGGAATGAAAGGCTATAGAAGTAGCCATAGCTCTTGTAGAATGAGCTTTGATAGATGATGTAAGTTGTTTATTCAAGAAGAATAGGCCTGAGTTATGCAATCTCTGATCCATTTTGAGATTGTAGCTTTGTAATGGTTTGGCCCAATTTATTATCTGAGAAGGACACAAACAACTGGTCTGACTTACGAAGTTGCTGAGTCCTGTCTAAATAGAAGCGTAATTGCCTGTGAACATCCAATTTATGGAGAGTATATTCTGCTTCATTAGAGAATTTTGGAAAGAAAACTGGTAGCTCTAGAGATTGTTGAAGACAGAAACTAGAACAGACTTTGGGACAAAGGATGGATTAGGCCTAAGTGATACTCTATCCTTGTGGAAAATCAAGTACGGTGGTTTAATAGACAGGGCTTGAAGCTCTGAGACTCTCCTTGCAGAGGTAATAGCCACTAAGAAGGCCGTTTTCCAAGACAGATATTTTAATTCGCATGTAGCAGCCGGTTCAAAAGGGGGGATGTTAATGCACGAAGCACCAAATCAAGATTCCACGGAGGTGCAGGATGAAAACTGGTGGTCTTAACAGACTGGCACCTTTAATGAACGTTTTGCATAGTCTGCTGCTCATCAAAGGAGGATCCGTGGATTCATGGAATTTCGAGATAGCAGCTAGTTGGACTTTAATAGTTGAGACAGAAGATCCCTGATTAAACAGGGATGTTAAGAATTTTAAAACCTCTGGGACAGGAGCAGTGATAGGGTCTAAGCCCTTGAGTTGAGCCCAGATAGCAAACCTCTTCCACTTACTGAGGTACAATTTGTTAGTGGTGGGTTTGTGGGTCAAGATAAAATATGAACAACTTCCGGGTCTAGTGTGTGCCTTCTAACTAAGGTTGGAAGTGGAGGAGCCAAGCTGTCAATTTTAGAGATTGAAGGGACTGATGCCAATGTCCCGACTGATGGATTAGCAAATCCGGATCAGGTCTACGGACCACGGAACGCCCACTGCATGCTTTTTCAGGTAAGGAAACCATATCTGACGAGGCCAGTATGGGGCAATCAGAATCATTGAAGACCCCAGCTGAGAAGCTTTTTGAATAACTTTTGGAAGGAGTGGAATTGGAGGAAAGGCATAAAGTAGCCCTGTTGGCCAAGGTTGTGCTAGAGCATCCATGGCTGGTACTTCCTGATGTGGAATCAAGGAGAAGAACCTCTGGCACTTGGTGTTTTGTGGAGTTGCAAATAGGTCGCAGCACGGCCCCCATCTCTTGAAAACCTGGGCTGCTACTGCGGTTTAGAGACCATTCGTGAGGAGAGAGAATTGTCCTGCTTAATTTGTCCGCCAAAACATTTGACTTTCCCGGGATGTGGGTCGCTACCAAGAAGCGGTTGGTAGCTACAGCCCATTCCCACACTCTCATGGCCTCTCTGCAAAGGGGATACGATCTGATCCCTCCTTGTTTGTTCAGATACCAAACCACCGACATGTTGTCTGTGTGGATGGCGATGATGCCCTGAGGAAGAAACTTGTGTAAGGCCTGTAGGGATAGAAGTACAGCCCTCATCTCCAACACGCTGATGTGGAGAAGAGCTTCGCCTGGAAGCCAGGAGCTCTGAACTAGCCTGCCCAGACAATGCCCCCCCCCCACCCTATCCGGGAGGCATCTGTCCTCAGGGTAACCACTGGTGAGGGGGGAACAAAGGGTTTTCCCTGATCCAAGTTGGATGTCTGAAGCCACCAGCGAAGGTCCCTTTTGCATATGTCCGTAATTATGATGTGATGATTGAGGGGAAGATCCTGAAAGGACCATTGAGTTGACAAGAGCCACTGAAGAATCCTCATGTGTAATCTTGCTAGAGGAACTAAAAGAACCGTGGCAGACATTGAGCCTAAGACCTGTAGGACCATCCTGGCTGGGGCTTTGGATCTCAAGATCAGAGCTTGAACTTGGCCCTGTAAAGTTCGGATCCTTTCGGCAGGAAGAAAGACGCGAGATCAATCTTGAGTCTATCTCTGCTCCTATAAACTTTATGCGCTGAGAGGGCAGCAAGACAGACTTTGACCAATTGAATGTAATCCCTAGGGAAACACCCAGGGAGATGGTGGCTTTGAGGTTGTCCATTAGTAGATGCCTGGTGGTGGCAGTCAGGAGCCAGTCGTCGAGATAGGGAAACACTTGGAATCCAAGACTTCTCAGGTGAGCCGTCACTACTGCCAAACACTTGGTGAACACCCTGGGGCTGTGGTGAGACCAAAGGGCAGAGCACAAAATTGGTAATGACTGACTCCCAGGCTGAAGCGCAGATACCTTCTGGACGCCTGATGTATCGGAATGTGATAATAGGCGCCCTTGAGGTCTATGGAGCACATCCAAACATCCTTCTCCAACAACGGGAGAATGGATTGTAACGTGACCATTCGGAATCTGGATTTCGTGACGGATTGGTTCAGTCTGCTGAGATCCAATATTGGTCTCAGGTCCCCTGTCTTTTTTGGCACTAAAAAGAACCTGGAGTAATTTCCTGATCCGATCTGGTCTGTGGGGACCGGTTGGATGACTCCTTTTTCTAGCAGCTTTAAAGCTTCTGCGGCTGCTATTTCCCTTTGACTGGGTGGTGGGTCCGGGATTCTCTTGGACGGAGGGGGTGAGTCTTTGAATGGGATGGTGTAACCTCCGACCATGATCCGAAGCACCCATCTGTCCTGAGTGATTAACTCCCAGGCTTTTAGGTGCTTGGCAAAACGACACCCGACTGGCTCCGGAGCAGCACAGCCGGGCAATCCCTCATGTCGTGTGGGAGGCTGAAGAGCCACGAAAGGACTCGCGGTCTCCAGAATTGCGGGGCCCTCTGCCGCCTCTGGGACGGCGTCTCCCTGAAAAATTTCCCCGCCCTCTGCCTCTGGACGGGGAATCTTCCTGCTGTTGGGAGAAAAACTTGCGAGATTTTCGGAACCACATTTTCCCGCCTCCTTTGGCCTTGGGGTAAGGCCGAAAGGGAGTGGAATAACGGGCCCCTACGGCAGATAACGTTTTTGCCTCTTGCTCATAGCGGGTAAGGGTGGCTATCACCTTGGGTCCAAACAATGCGGACCTATCAAAGGGAGCGCGAAGGAAGACTTGAAGGCCTCCGAACTGACACAAGGAGCCAGGCTTGTCTCCGTGAGAGCCACGCCTGTGCCTGCCGCTCTACCCGCCCTTCGGCCGCATAGGAAATGAGCCTCATGGACGAGTTAGAAATTGACGTAAGGATAGCCAACTGAGAGCTAACGGACTGGGCTAGCTGCTCAGGTAGGTTACCCGAGAGGGAATCTGACAACTCCTTGACCAGATCCCTCTGAAGCCTGGTAAAATGTGCCAAATAATTCAGAGACCTTAAGGTAAAGGCCGCTGAAGTCAGGGTGCGCTTCACGTACCTATCGACACTCCTATACTCCTTACTAGTGGGATGAATGGACGTTGAAGCCCCTGCCACCCCCTGTTGTGTAGCAGATGCCACCACCATGGCATCTACAGCCACGCCTTTAGTAAGGAACTCCTTCTCGGGGGGTGCAGATAAAAATTTATTTGGACGAGAAGGGACTGGTTCCACGGTATCTGGATGTTCCCATGCCCTTCGACAAACTAAATCCAGAAGCTCGAAGGGCGGAGACACCCAGGAGGCGGAGGGCTGAGCCCCAAAGGCCTTGAGGAGCACTGATTCGTCCGCAGAGGGGGGTTTGGATATCCAGCCGCCTCGTTGTTTGAGGATCTCTAAGATGTCTGCAAATGAGACATCATCCGAGGACGACTTCGGGGACCCTTCCGCATCATCCATATCAGTGTCCGATGTAATAGACTCGGGGGAGTCCACGTGCTTCCTCTTGCACGATCTCTTCCTTAGGGGTTCCTCTGAAGACAACTCCGAAGAACCCTCAGGAGGAGGGGAACCCCACTGGGGTAACCTCAGGCCTCGGGCTCCGCTGGCTACGGACAGGGAACTGCCAAAGACCCAGTCTCCACGCCCAGGGAAGGTGCTGGTAAACCGGAGAGGTGGTCAAGAGGACTTGGCCAAGGCACTCCTCATGGCCCTGAAAGCCGGACCCCAGAATCCTGGGAGTGTCCGGACTCGAGCCGTGATAGCCGACGGAAGTCCCGCAGCCAAGCACCGAGGGGAGGCTCGGAACCGAAAGCATAGGTCCCAAACATCACCCCGGGTCCAGCCGAAGAAGTCCGTACAAACTCGGACCAAGGCCCGGTTGGAGTAAGGGTCGGAGCCGACCCTGAGATCTCCACCGGCTCCAACAGCACCTGCTCCGACGGAGCCAAGCGGTCGGAGGAGGAATGGCAACGGGTGGGCCAAGGTCATCGGCTCCGAAACCAGCTGGGTCGGAACCAAACAAATTTTTGGAAGACTGGGGACTGGAACAGCCTTTGGAGCACCCTGTCTATATCAGAATCCGACATCCTCAAGACCGAGAGGAAACAGAACGGGTTCGAAGGCCTCTCCATCGGCCCCAAAGGGCTAGGGGACCGCCCGAGGCGACTCGATGAGTATCGGCGCCGAGGGAATACTCACAGCAGATTCCATCGGTGCCGAGGTAGACTTCGCCGAGGAGGAAGTGTCTGAGCGGCGACCCTTGTCGGCTCCGAGAGCAGTGGAGCCGAAGGTGACCCGCCTCGATGCCCCAGCCATCGGCTCCGAAGCCAGAGGAGTCGATACTGGTGGCATCGAGGCAGACTGTTCAACCTCGCCCAAGTCTTTGGAGCCAAGGAGAGGCCTGCCTAAGTTTCTTGGCAGTCGGGTCCGACGGACTGGTCGGAACCAAGCCCTTTTCTTTTGGTTGGAGCAGGAGAGGATGCCAAGGCTTCTTCAAAGGAAGGTTTAACTAACCCTTAAGAATCAATTTATTTTTCCTCTCCTGGAGGACCCTTGAGGAAAAAGCGTGACATACACTGCAAGACTCCTGCAAGTGCTTTGCCCCGAGACAATATACACAGAGCGAATGATCGTCTGTGATAGACATTTTAAACCCACATTTCGAACATTTTTTAAAGCCCAAGGCCTAGGGGTTTGAGACATGATGATACACAAATCTAGTCACTCTGACAGGAAAGTACACTAAATTTTTACTGCTGATAAATCTAAGTTTACAGTAATAACTAATGCAAACACTTCCTGTAAAAAAGAACAGGTAACTCTAACCAATTATATAATTACTAGAGACCCTGTAAGTATTAAGGTTGACAGTCCGGGAAGGCCCTGGATGGAGGGGGGGCCGAAAACAAACTGAACCCAATCACACACAACAATTCAAAATCCAAATCGTACACAAAGTTAGCGATAGCCGTTAAAACAGCTTTTGTGAGCAAAAACAGCAAAAAACTGACAGAAAAGTTAGTTAATAAACTACTTAGCCCAGCCAGCTCGAGACCACGTCTTCGCAGGGAAGCGGCAAACGAGATCTGGGGGACTGGTAGTGGTGCATCCTGGGATATAGTAAGCTCAGCCAATAAGAGACTTCGCTCTTTGGCATAAGCGTGCCGAGTCGGAGCCGAGGGATCGGCTCCGAACCCATCATTCAGAATGTAGGCGAGATAGGATCACATAACATCCTCTAGTTATAATCCTCTCCACCCAATTGTCCATTGTTATCTTTTGCCAGGCAGGTAGGTACAGGGACAATCATCCCCCGACTGCCTCCAGAGGAAAGCAATTGGGCCTCTATTCAGGAGCGCTGATAGGAGTTACAAGGGAAAGAATCCCTGGAACCCTGGTTTTGTGGGCCACCTCTGCCTTAAGCATGGTGCCTTCCATTGTAACTCCCCCTTCTTCCCACAAGAGTCCTGGAAAGGTCCTTAGGACTTTTTGAACCATAGCTTCCCACTCCTCTGGTTCCTGGAGTAAGACCATTGATGAGTGGAAAAGCTTACGCCTATGGCAGAAAGGGTCTTTCCATCCTTCTCACATCTGGCAAGAGTCTCTAAATTTGGGGCCAAAAAGGGATGTTCCATCAAAAGGGGCATTGATGGAAGAAGACTTAAATGGCTCTGCAACTCAGATAAGTGCATCCAGGTGTGTCTCCACATGGCTACACCAGAACCCGCTCCCCTCATTGTTCCTTTGGCTGCATGCACAATAAGCCTCTTGGACATGCTGCATACTGAATCAAGGGTTGCTAGCTGCAAAGTTACTTTGGCCTGAGCTCCCAGAGCTACTGCTCCTGTCAGAGTATCTGATCGCTCCTTTATTAGATCTCATTGAAGTCTTGTGAAATGTGCCATGTAATTTAAGGACCTAAGGGCGAAGATCAATGAAGTGTATGCGCACTTCCCGAATCTATCCATCATCCTAGACTTTTTACTAGGAGGATGGATAGTAGGACTTTCATCAGCAAGTTCCTTTTTGGTGCCTGCTGCTACCACCATGGCATCTACTGGTAACCCCAATGCTGCTGATCCAGAGGAGATGATAAAATACGGTCTGGTCTCTTAGAAATTGGCTCGATGGAATTAGGTATTTTCCAAGACCACTGCACAATCAATTTAATCAGATCATCAGCAGGTGGAGAGATCCAAGAGGTAGAGGGTTAGGCATGAAATGCCTCTAGGTATACCAATTCCTCTGAGGAAGGCTGAAGGGAAGTCCAGCCACCCATTTGTTTCAGGATTTCTAGAATGTCTCCGAAGGACACATAATCCGGGGGTGACTTTGGGGAACCTTCCCCTTCATTAAAATTGGCATCTTCTGTGCAAGACTGTTCAGGGGAGTCTAAGTGCTTCCTCCTGAACTTCCTCTTTAGGGGTACCTCCTCAGTGGGATGGGCTGCAGAGGTGTCTGAAGAGGACATGACCACTATGGTTGGATCCTGAGGCTTCTGTGCCCGCTGTCTCAGGGCAGAGACTGCAGGAAGCTCTGGGTGAGAGGTTTGGCAGAGCTGTTGTTTCAACAAAAGTAGTACCGACTGTGAGCCTGCAGTGGACAAGGCCCTCTCCATGGCCTGGAAGGTGCCCCCCTCATAGAGGAATAGGAGCCTGGAACCAAAATAGACTCCTGTGGAACCATGGTCCCATCCCGCACCGAGGAGGCCACTTCCGAAGCCGGGGTCGAGCTAACATGTGCATAAGCCCCGAGGAGCATGGACGGCTCCAATAACATCGTATTGGAATCATGTTTTTCAGTGCTGGCAACAAAGCTGTGACCCTGGGAGGTTTTGACTCAGACAGAACCGAAGAGCTCAAGGCAGTTATCGGTGCTGGAAAAGTAGCTCTGACTGACCCAGAGACAGCTGAAGCCGGAACTGTCGGAAGCGAGAACTCCGAAGGCTCAGTTGGAGTCAGAAGAGGACCAATAACAGGTGTAGAGATTGGTAAAATTCTGGAACCAGGTAGGTTAGGAACCATGAAAGTGGACAATCCCCTTGCACCAACAGCTGGTCCATCAGTCTTAAGATATTGGATTTGATGAGGCTCTTGGTGGAATAGACCAAAGAGACCAATGGGGACTGGGGTTTCTCCAAGAAGGGGTTTAGAGGTTGGTCTTCAAAGGGATCTACTGAAGGTGAATATTTGGTATGTGGTCCATTTTGAAATGGGAACTTCTTTGGTTCTTAAGTTGCTGGAACTGAGGAAATAGCAGGCTCTGATGTTTCTTGGTCCAAAACAGTAGTAGGTGCCTAGACTGTCAGTGCAGAGGTAGACAACGATGTTGAAGTCAGTTTTCCAGTCAGTTCTGCCGAAACTTTGGGAACCAGGGAAGTCTTAGCCACTTTAAACGCTGGTGCCGATGATATTGTCAGCATTGAGCTGCTCCTCTTCATAGGCTGCTCATGCTTGGACAAAGAAGAAGAAGAAGAGGGACAGCTAATATCTGTTTTTGATTTGGGAGAACCAGATATGGCCTCGTCAAAGCTGGTTTTAATAAAACCATTAGGAATAAGCTTATTTTTTCGTTTTATGAGGGTCCAGTGACTGAAGCCATGACAGATGGCACAGTCTTCTTGAAGATGCACCGGGCCCAAACGATACACACATAAAGAGTGCCCGGAGTTAGGTAACTTGTGATTGCACTTCTGGCATACCTCTAGGTTTTTCAGCCTTAACAAAGAAACAAAAAACACACAAAAGAATGCAGAAGAGTAGTTTAAAGTTTCAAAGCTTTTTTTTTTTTTTTAAGCAGTTAGAACAAAGAGTCGTACCAACAACTGTATAAAAGATTTACCCAATGGTAAAGTAGAAATAGAAAAGAGAGGAAAGGTACCAACAATAGTACAAAGAAAATACTATTATGGTAAGGAGAATAAAAAATACCAACCATGGTATAACAGGGAAACAGTGCTCATGTTAAGAAAGGTAAAAGTGGAAATAGAGGAGATGGGTAAATAAAGAAAGGATCAAGGAATCACGAATAAAGAGTTTAACAGAGAAAAACACAATTTGTACAAAAATAGCTTGCTCGAGAGAGGTAGGATAGATGCATCTGGTACTAAAAGCGGCAAATGAGATTTGAGGTAATCCTGTGAGGAGCATTATGGGTAGAACTAAGCTCAAGAGTTTTCGAGGGTACGAGCTGCAATAATGGCCAAGTAAATTCCGAGATATGGAACTGAACCCACAGTCAAGGATTAAGTGAAGAATGACAACAATAGATTATGTAGCATAATGCAAATGTCATGGAAAAAAAAAACCATACAGCCTTAACAAGATACAAACCCACTACATTCAATTTACATGCTAATCCACAGAATTAGTCACAATGAATGTGAAAATGAAGCACAAAGCAGGTGATTGTTACACATTTAGAGAATGAAAGCAAAAAAAAAAAACTGAGGGTCTTTGACATTCTTCTGAGTACTTCACTTTCAAGTTGAACCACAGAAGCAGTCAATGAAGCACAGAGCAGGTGAAAATTCCCAAGCTGTTACTGCTGTGTTCTTTTAAACTGCCATTGGTTTGTAATAGTTCCATTACATAAAGCATAAAGAAGATTTTTCTTCTTGATTTATTTTTAGGTTCCTTTTAATAGTGTCTGAGTGTCAGGCTAGTTTAGGACTTGAGTTTGCATTAAGTTAGCTACAAACCAGTCAGCTCAGAACTAAGGGTCTAATATTTTCCCTCCCACCAACCCTGCTATAGATGTAGTTGCATTTGAGTTCTTAAACCCAATGTATCTGTTGTTGCTCACCCCATATGATAATTTGACAATGTAATTCCCTCTCTCTCCCCATTTATGGGCTGTTGATAAGTATATCAGTATCATTTTACAAAGACTCTCCTCTTAAGATATTCGCCAGGTTAAGACACCACTTGCACTGTTTTAGTGCTAAAACAGTGAGCTTAGAACACGTTTAGATTTAGTTGAGTTTATATTTTTGAGGCTCCTTAAACACTGCCCTATATAATAACAAATGCTTTGAATTAAAATTATGTTTATAAAAGACTACCTCAGAAAACTCCGCAGTACCTAGCTGCGCAAAGAGCAGCTGGCTTTTGTGTTCATAGGTTGATTGGATATTTCTAGGCTAATGGCTTAAAAACCCTTACAAGCCTAGCCAATATAACATAATTTTACCCAATATATGGTCCCAATGGGCAAGAGGATGGCATGTGTTTATGCCTATGCCTTGAGTATGTTACAGATTGCCTTGAGTATGTTACAGATTGCCTCTGTCCATAAGGGATACAGGCACTACACCCCAGGTGTGAATTTGTGATTCCCCATCCAATGATCCAAACTGAATTTGAAAAAGGCCAGGAAAGGCCTCTGCTTAACGTTAATATGAAGCCTGTTCCAAAGAAGAGATGATTGCGGAGACACATATCTGTCTCTTCAGCATATTTTACTTGACTCACTAAGTTTAGATCCCTAGATCAGGTGATCCTTGTGCTGTCTGACTTGCGGATGTGTAGCAGCTCCATCAGGGCTAGATTTGTGAGTGCCTTATTGGTCAGGCATAGGTCATCCCTTAACAGTTGGTAGAGGACAGAGTAAAGGGATATAGCTTTTAGTCTATCTGCATAGGACATGCTGTTTACGCACTGTAATTTTTTTGTGAGGAACCTCTGAGATCACTCCAGCTGCTGTAAGCGCCTAGTCAGGTACATGCCAAATGGTGTAATGTATTCAATTATTGGTCTGAGAGCTGAGTACATTGGGACTATAATTTCCCTGGATATGCAAGCCATACCTTTGGTTATAAATTGTGACACACAAGGCTTCCTCACCACTGTGGACACATGGTGGTCAAAGTTCAGGCTAGTATCTATACGTGTACCTATAGCTCTCACCTCTGAATCTACTCTTATGGGTGTGCTGTTGATGTTTTAATTTGCAGGGGGTATTTGAGTTCCCAAAGGGTATGATAATGCATTTTTTCACAGTTAGTTTTAGGCCATGGTTCTGGCACCAGTCATTTTCCTGATTTCAACCCTCCTGCAGAATATCTACATTATTGGGGATTCAGTGACTGACCCCAGCTTGCAGCCTTCAGCAAACTTTGTCATCTAGAGGACTTCCACATTAGCCCTGACTTCAAAGAAGTATATTCCAAACAGGAGTGGTCCCAGCATTGAGCCCACTAATAACTGGCCTCTTGCTGAATTGGGATTCACTCACTTTAGCCACGTGCCCTGTCAGGGAGCCAATTGGGTATCCATCTGGTGACATGGGAATTTATGCCCAGTTTTGTCAGTTTATTTATAAAATACCTGAGTGGGGAATTGTGTCAAATGCCTTGGCCAGGTTGAGATAGGCGGTACGTACTGTTTTACCCTTATCTACGGCCTTAGTGACTTTCTCAAAGAAATCCACCAGATTCAGTTGGCATGACTTGCCCTTGACAAAGCTGAATCGAGTGGTGTCCAGTGTTTGGAGGTTTCTTATATCATTATTTTTCAGGTCCATGATAATGCTTTCCATGGCATTACATAGAATAGAGAAGTCAAACTTAGGGTGTGTAATTTCCCAGGTCAGTAGGTTATGCAGAGGGATAACTGTTGCTGTCCTCCAATGTATCGGAACAAAGCCAGTCTGGAGGATGTGGTTAAATATAGATCCTAATAAGGCCTGATTTAAGCTGTTTAAGACACAACCTGGTATATCATCAGGCCCCACTGAAGCTGTGCTTTTAGCTTTAGAGAGCACAGTTAACAAACCTTTCTTTCATGAAAATTGGCAGTGGAGTGGTGGAAGGTACTTCTTGGTGGAGAACTGTGGCTGATGAGGAGGTGAAATTTGAGTTGAATCTGTCGGCTAGCAGATTTGCTGCATCTTCTGGCCAAGTATAAGTGATGCCATTTACAACTATTTCAGCACATTGCTGGGTGTTGCCCTTAAGACTGCAGACATAACTGAAAAATGCCTTATGGTTATCCTTATATCTTTGGAGACTATTTTTACCTCATTCTGCCTTCAGAGACTTAACTAGTTCCGTGATTAGCTTGTTTACTTTTTACACTGTTGTATACATTCTCTCTTACTTTTCAACAGGATTTTCTTTCTTTTGTTGTACAACCTATTAATACCGGGGGTCCACCACTGTGACTTATTTTTGCAGTTTGACCTGGGTTTACTCTGGTGTGGTACTGCTGCTTCTATGCATTTGTTTATACGGTCATACACAGCTTTTTCTGTACACTTCTGCATGGTTTTCTGTATTTTCTGGATTTGGAGGGAGCTTGGAAACAAGCTATGCCATCCCCTAAGAAGTTCTTAAAAGTTTTTGGGGTAAGATGGGGGGACTAGTTTTAACTTTTATTTTAAGGGAGACAGCTTGTGATCTGCTCTCACCAGTGAGGATATCACACTGGGGGGAGCGGAGTGCTCTCCCATAATTTGTGAGTATCACATCTAGAATATTTGTTCCCCCTAGTAGGAGTGCAGACTAGCTGCTCCAGGGCATTTTAATTTACAAAGTCATGAAATCTTTGGGTATGCATGTTAATTGTTTTGTATGCCTCCCAGTTAATAGAGGAGTAGTAAAAACATAGCCACGCAAGTACAAGTAACAGCCTAGCAGGCCAGCTATCACCACCTCTTGTACCATCCACAAGTAAAAAAGCACAAACTATGGATTTCCACTTCCCGACTATCTCTGTAGCCAGCTTGGTTGATTTGGGTGTTCTAAGGCAATATAGCAATTGCCTCATGTTTGCAGACAAACAGCTAATTCTAAAGCAAACTAACATGGTACGTGTGAGATGTATTTATGTCACTGGTGGCAAGGCTTTCACTAACACAAACACCAAATAAGTTTTCAATAACAAACACACAAACAACACATAGTATGGACCAGACAAATAGACATACATATGCTAAGGATTTCCCAAACTATCAAAGGTCCACCAGATCTACTACACAGGCCTAGTATCATCAGCATCCTCAAGAGTACACTACTAAGACAAAATGCACCAAGACTCCTTCAGCATCATCACAAGCTGTCTCAGCCTCTAAGCCCATACGGCAAATCACCACGCAACACAATATGTTAGTCCTAGGAGATTCTATTGTGAGACACACATATGTCACACTCATCAGGCTGGGCCGGGAGACAGTCACAATCAGCTGGCCAGGGCCAGGATCCACCACATAACACATGCACTTAAGTAACTGCATCAAAAGTACCAATATGACTTGGTCATAGCCACATGGGTGTAAATTACCTGAGACGTACCTCCTTGGACTATATGATGAGAGCATGATAGGGTTCCAAGACTAGGAATCCCAGGCTGGTATGAACCTAACACTGAGCAGCATTCTACACTCTCAAAGGAAGATGCCACAGTGCCAACAGAAGATAACGGACTTTAACTGGCATCACTCCAAGGGATACAATATTTTTCTGCCTGGGAGGATATTGTAGACAGTCTTCACTGCTTTGCCAGGGATGGTCTGCACCTGTCCTTCCTAGGTTTCCAAATATTGGCTAAAACCTTGTCCAACCACATAGTGCCCTTTTTGGACACTGCCAACCTGTCAAGCCTACAAATATAGCTAAACCAACTCTGAATAATCTAAAGGATTAATTGCTCAACATCAGGAGTCTAAACAAGAAACTCCACTCCCTACAAGCCTTTTCCATCCTAAATAATACAGACATCTTTGTAGTTTCTGAAACTTGGTTTACAGCCACAGAGAGCACATTGAGTCTGAATGCCCATCATGGGAGCAAATGTCTTTGACACGGTCTTCAAAGACACAGGGGAATGATGCACTCCCATAATGTAATGACCTCATTGGTCAGGTGAGACCACAAAGCTGTCTCCTTTAAAAAAATATCTTTATTAAATTATCAGTTAAGATAGAGGCAAACACATATTTAGATAAAAAAAACATTAACTTGCTCCCAGTTACATACACTATACAGTAAACTCAGTTAACCAGACCTCAAGCAACCAGCACTCTTGAGCAACCAGAAAAAAATATCAAAGAAATACAGTACAATTTTCATGTGTTGCACTTTCTGTTTTCTCCCTGCAAAAGCATAAGCAGAAACACACCTTACGTTTTTAGAGTTTTAGAGTTTTAAAAAAGAAGATAGGAATAAGTTCCCTCTCTTCCCAACCTGAGAACAAGTCAAGCCAAACAAATAGTACAGGGTACAGAATTAGTCAGGCCTATTTTTAACAGTAACTCTCAAGCAAACAGAAATAAGAAGTACTCACCATAACGTTCCATGTTTGTTGCCCACCTCGCCTTCATTCATTGCTGTCCGACTCGGCCTAATTCAAAAGCTCGAGAGCTTCCACTGGCTCGAGGCTATGCCACATCCCATGATGCACAGGGGAGATTACCCAGATCTTGTTTGCAATAAAAAGCATAAATATCAAATAACAATAACAACTAGAATATATCAGACCCAGAAGGGAAACAGGGACTCCATAACCCAATTAAAGATGAAAGTAATGCGCCCAATCCTCCAGGAGTGAAGGAGGAGGAAGGAGGGTGAGACGCAAGAATGAAGGTGAGATGGACAACAAACATGGAACGTTACAGTGAGTACATAACTTCTTAATGTTACATTGTCCTATCTCACCTTCACTCATTCCTAGTTGGGACAACGTCCCTAGCACCTTCTTTCTTGTGTGGCTCAAAGATAGTCTGGACTGGAAGGCAGAATTAGTTGAAACAGGTATTGTGGAATGGCCCATCACTTTGTCAGATAATTGTCTGTGATGAGAACTGTATGTAAATGAAATACAATCTGTAAGCCATTTTGACAGTGTTATTTTAGAAACTGGCAATCCTTTCTTTTGATCTGAAAAGGACACAAACAATTGGTCCGATCTTCTGAAAACTTTAGTCCTATAGATGTAGAAGCGTAACTGCCTATGTACATCCAATTGGTGTAATCTATTTTCTGCCCTGTTGCCATAGTTAGGGAAAAATACTGGTAATTCGATAGACTGGTTTAGACTGGTCTCTGAACACACTTTCAGGAGAAAGAAAGGATAAGTACATAATGAGACTCTGTCTTTGTGAAACAGTATCTAAGGAGCATGTACAGAAAGAGTTTGAAGTTCAGATACTCGTCTAGCAGAGGTAATAGCGACTAAGAAAAGTGTCTTCCATGAGAAAAATATTAAGTCACAAGATGATGCTGGTTCAAAGGGAGACAAAATTAAGGATGATAGAATGAAATTTAAATCCCATGGAGCTGGAGGCTGTCTGACTGGGGGTCTCAGCAAAAAAGTCCCTTTTAGAAAGGCCTTACAGAGTTTGTGGGACATGATTTTAAGCCCCATTTCCCCAATGTGAAAGTTAGAAATAGTGGCTAGCTGGACTAATTATAGCTGCTACCACACCCTCGTTAAAAAGTTTTTTGAGAAATTCTAGCACTGCTGTAATGGGGGGCTGTAAAGGGATCTATATTGTTTTTGCAGGCCCAGTGTGAAAAATCTCTTGCATTTGCTACAGTAAAGTTTCCTAGTAGATGGCTTATGAGAAAAAATCAATATATGCCTAACTGCTGGGGAAATGTCATGGTGCCTGGCTATCTATTGAACTGGAGCAGCCATGCTGTCAACTTTAGGGTTTGGATCAATGGATGGAACTCTCCGAATGAATGGGTCAGAAGGTCTGGAACTGGGTCCAGAATCCATGGTTCCTCTTGGAGATGGGTCCGGAGAAAGGGGAACCAAATCTGTTGAGACCAGTATGGTGCAATGAGAATGAAGGTGCTTTTCAAAGTGTTGGCTTTCTGAAGGACCTTTGGTATCAAAGGAAGGCGTAAAGTAGTCCCAGGGGCCAATCGTGTATGAGCACATCCCTCGGCGACTTCCCTGAAGGGGGTATCAGGGCAAAATAGCTGCTGCACTTGGTGTTCATGGACGTGGCAAAAAGGTCGCAGCAGGGCTGGCCCTATCTGCGGAAAATCTCTTCCGCAGCCTCTTGTTTTAGGAACCACTCGTGTAGCATCAGAATGGCTCTGTTGAGTTTGTCCACTATCATGTTGTATTTCCCTGAGATGTGCATTGCTATCAGAAAACGTTGAGAAGAGACAGCCCATTGCCATACCCATTGAGCCTCCCGACACAAGGGGTAAAATTTGGTTCCTCCTTGTTTGTTTATGTACCATACTACTGACATGTTGTTTGTCTGAATTGCAATAGTGCCTATTGGCAGAGAGTCCTGGAATGCTTGCAAAGTGTAGAGCACCGCTCCCATCTCTAGGACATTGATATGCAAATGGTTCTCGTGTTCCTGCCAGATGCCTTGGACAGTCTTTCCCAGATAATGCCCCCCCTACTCGATCTGAGAAGTGTCTGTGGTCAGTGTGGCTGTTGGTTGTGGAAAAACGAATGGGCGACTCACAGATAACTGATTCGTTTCAAGCCACCACTGTAGGTCCTTCCTGCAAGACTCCATGATAATTATCTTGTGTGACAGGGGTAGATCTTGCATGGACCACTGGGAAAAAAGTAGCCATTGAAGAATTCTCATGTGCAAACAGGCTAGAGGTACTAAAATGATTGCCGCTGCCATGGTGCCCAGGACCTTCAAAACAGTCCTTACCTGAACCTTCCCTTTTGGATAATAAACTCTTGATCTGACAAAGTAGGGACTGAATCCTCTTGGGGGTAAGTTTGGCCAACATTTCTCTTGAATCTAACTCTGCGCCTAAGAAAATAAGACACTGTGAAAGCAACAAGGCAGATTATTTGAAATTTATTGTAATGCCTAGCTTGGCACAGAGGTGAATGGTTTTGTTCCTTACTTGAACTAGTTGATGCTTGGAGGTGGTGGTTAGGAGCCAGTCATCTAGGTATGGAAGCAAATCCTAGATGCCTCAAGCGAACTGTGACCACTGCCATGCACTTGGTGAACACTCTAGGAGCTATAGTGAGAACAAAGGGCAGGGCTTGAAATTGGTAATGACTGGCTCCCAGCCGAAAGCACAAATGTCTCTGGGATCACCTGCCCATTTTTATGTGGTAGTACGCATCCTGGAGATCTAATGAGCACATCCAATCATCTATTCCAAAAAAAAGGCAGTATTGACTAGAGTGTCACCATCCGGAATTTTGATCTCTTGACGGACTTGTTTAATCTGCTGAGATCCAAAATGGGTCTCCAGTCCCATCTTTTTTGGAACTAAAAAGAACCTTGAGTAAGTTCCGGATTCAATCTGGTCTGCGGGGACATTTTGGGTGACTATTTTCTAGCAACTTCTGAACCTCTAAAGTTGCAAGGTCCCTTTGACTGGGTGGAATGTCCGGGATGGTATGTTTTCCCAAAAGGGGAGAGGAAAAGAGTATGTAATAACCTCTAGTTATGATCGTTTGTACCCATTTGTCTTGAGTGATTTCTAGCCAGGAGTTTGGGTACAATGACAAGCGTCCCCCGACTGCCTCCAGAGATGGACAAGTGGGCCTCAATTCAGGAGTGCTGAAAGGGATTCCCAGGGAAGGAGTCCCTGTCACCCTGGTTCTGCTGGCCCCCTCTGCCGTGAGGTCGGCATCTTCCATTGTTACTTCCCTCTCTGACCCTGGGGGAAGAGTCACCACGTGTGTCAGGAAATACTCTTTGGGATTTGCTGAACCACATTTTTCCTCCTCTCTGACCTTTGGGATAAGGTCTAGTGCGGGCAGAAAAATGGACCCCAATGGCAGACAGAGTTTTTCCCTCCTGTTCGCACCTGGTCAAGGTCTCTAACTGTGGGCCCAAAAGTACAGTTTTGTACCTACCATAAATGTAGATGTCTGATAGATATGCAACTGCAGTCATAACATATGGGTTGTCCTGCCTCAGGCAGCCCTCGGTCGGCCGGATTCCAAAGTCTGGGTCCGACGTCGGCTGATGTCGCATTTCTCTCCGACGTCAGAGCGGCTGGAGTATATAAGCATCAGCCGACGCCATCTTCTTCAGTGTTTCTTGCCCCAGATGCCAGGTGCCCTCCAATGAAGGCTGTAATCAAATTGGAAGACAAAAATAGGTTTCCAGACAATAAATAAGCAATAAACAGATACACCATAACAGATATCCCCAGCTAAGGATAATAGGGATAGGAGTGGACCCAAGGCATAGAGGGGAAGGAGGGAGGGAAAACCCGACTGCAGCTGCATATCTATCGGACATCTACATTTATGGTAGGTACAAAACTGTACTATGTCCTTCAAGAATGCAACTGCAGTCATAACATATGGGTTGAATACCATAGCTTAGCTGGGGGAGATGGTATGCTCTAAGAAAAAGATGGTGTAGCTATCAATCCCTGCAGGACTGCCGAAGCAAAGCCTGCTCTGGATCTGGAATATAAAGGGAGGTTGTAGTGTTTGGAGAATGTATGCACGGAGCTCCATGTAGCAGCTTCTAGAATGTCTTTTGTAGGCACCCCTCTTAAGAATGCTGTAGAGGTGGCTGTAGCTCTGGTGGAGTGTGGTCTGACATTGGCTGGTACACTCTTTCCATGGAAGGAATAACAGAATCTGATGCAATGCCCAATCCATTTTGAAATAGTCTGTTTGGAAATTGCTTTTCCTTGTACTCCAGGGGCGTAAGCTACAAAAAGCTGATCAGACTTCCTACTGGTTTTGGTTCTGTCCAGGTAGTAGCGAAGTTGTCTGTGAATGTCCAAGGTACGCAACAGTCTTTCTCCTTTGTTCTCAGGATTGGGAAAGAAAGTAGGCAGATGAATTGCTTGATTTAAAGAAACCCTAGATACCACTTTTGGCAGAAAAGTAGGGTTGGTTCGTAAGGAGACCCTGTCTCTGTGAAAGGTTATGAACGGTGGTATTGCCATTAGGGCCTGTAATTCCGAAACCCTTCTTGCTGAGGTAATTGCCAACAGGAAAGCTGTTTTCCATGAGAGAAATTGTAAGTCCACCGAAGCTGCTGGCTCAAAGGGGGGTAGAGTCAGTTTTTCTAGGGCAAAGTTGAGGTCCCAAGCTGGTACTGGAGCCTTTCTTGGTGGCTTTATATTCTTGATTCCCCTAAGGAATTGTCTTAGCAAAGGATGTGAAAACACAGGTGGATCAGTGTTGTATCTAGCTGAAATAGCTGAAGCATGTATTTTTATGGAAGAATATGAGAGTCCATTCTGTAGCATATCTGCCAAATATTCCAGAATGAGTGGGATGTTCAATAATGATGCATCATGACCCTTGCTGGTATTCCAAATGGTGAATCTCTTCCATTTTGCTGAGTAAACCTTTCTGGTGGATGGTCTTCGGGCTTCTGTTAGTATCCGCTGAACTTCCTTAGAGAGAGATAGATTGAGGTTATTCATGGGATCTCCCAAGCTGTTAGCTGCAGCGTCTGAATGTTGGGATGTACTGTCTTGAAGTTGCGTTGAGTCAAAAGCTGGGGCCATTGGGGAAGGGCCCACTTTTTGCTGTGACATATGCTCCGTAGTAGTGGGTACCAGTGTTGTCTTGGCCAGTCTGGAGCTATTAGGATCCCCTTGGGCTTCTCTGCTTTGATCTTTAGTAATACTGTGGTCATCAGTGGCAGAGGTGGGAATGCATAGATTTTTAGGAAGTTCCAGTTGAATGAGAGAGCATCTATTTTCCATGCTTGTGGATGATATGTCCTTGAACAGAACTTTTGTAGAGGATGATTGAGGTGGGAGGCAAATAGGTCTACTTCTGGCCTGCCCCATGTCGAGGTGAGTCGTATGAAGATTTCTGGATGTAACCTCCACTCGTGGGGTGTAGGAAATTCCTGCTTAGGCTGTCCGCCAGCACATTGTCTTTGCCTGGAACAAACTGGGATTGCAACTGTATGTTTAAGCTCAGTGATTTTTCCCAAAGATTCATTGTCAGTCTGCAAAGGGGGTAAGAATGGGTGCCCCCCTGCTTGTTTATGTACCACATGACAGTGGTGTTGTCTGTCCGTATTAGCAGGTGGCCTTGCTGAAGTTGCTGTCGAAAGGCCTCGATGGCATGCATTACTGCCAGCATTTCTTTTTGGTTGATATGCAGATGTGTTTCCTTTGGAGACCATTGTCCTTGAATACATCTGTCCTCCATGTGCGCCCTCCATCCAAGGTCTGAGGTATCTGTGGTCATTGTTTGTGTTATTTGAGGTTTTTTGAATGACATACCTGTGTTTGCCTGGCTTACTGAAGCCCACCATAGAAATTCCTTTTGTAGGCATGGAATGAGCGATATGGTTGTCTCTAGATTGTTGCTGTGTTGAGACCATAAACTTTTTAGGTACCATTGAAGCTTTCTCATGTGTAGTCTTGCTAATGGAACGAGGAGAATGCAGGATGCCATGTAACCCAGGGCCTGTAGGAATCTCCTTGCAGTCATCTGGGTGAGCTTTGCCAAACCTTTGAAATAATGAGTTAACTTCTTTTGCTTGTCTTCTGTCAGGTAAGCCATTTGAGAGGCTGTGTCTAGTTTGTCTCCTAAGAAGGTTATTTCATGGATGGCTGAAGTCTTGACTTTTGGAAGTTGACTGTGTATCCCAGAGCTTGTAGCAATTGTATGACATAATTCAAGTTTTTTGTCAAAATCAGTTTGTCGTCCGCTTGAATGAGCCAGTCGTCCAGGTACGGGTAAATTTGGATCCCCTGGAGCATGCAATGAGCAATTACTGAAGCCAGGCATTTTGTGAATACTCTGGGCGCAGTAGATAAGCCAAATGGCAATGCTGAGAATCGATAATGCTCTGGCCCTGCGAGAAATCTGAGGTATCTTCTGCAGCTGTGTCTGATAGGGACATGCAGGTATGCCTCCTTGAGGTCCAGAGTAATCAGCCAAGACCCCTTGCCCAGCATGGGAAGGAGTTGCTGTAAGGTCAGCATTTTGAACTTTGGTACTATGAGAAAGGTGTTTAATGCGGACAAATCCAGTATTGGTCTCCATTGAGTTTCTTTTCTTGGAACAAGGAACAGTCTTGAGTAAAACCCCTGGCCTTGTTCTTGTTGTGGAACTTTTTCTATTGCTTTGATCTGAGCAAGCAGAGAAATTTGCTTGATGGCCTCTGCCCTCTGGTTTTGTGGTAGGTTTGGCATGCCTTGTTTCCTTGGTAAGGTATGAAAGTGGAACCTGTAGCCTTGGTCTATAATGTCCAAAATCCATTTGTCCTTTGTCAATCTGTGCCAATTGTCTGAAAACAGAGATAATTTTCCGCCCAAGGGAGCTTCTGTTTGCTCCTTGGTCAGCGGAAGTAGAGGAAAGTCATTGGGATTGTCCCTGTGGGGCAGGAGAAGCCCCTGTGTCACTTCTTTGGTTTGCTGGTTGCCATTGTCGTCCCCTGTAGGAACCTCTGTATTGTCCTCTTCCTCGGCCATGCCTGTTTTTGCCCCTTTGAAATCTTTCAGGATTAGGAAAGGACCAGTTTTTTGAAGGCCAATTCCTGCTGAATCTGGGTGGCTGAACCTGGAGGAAATCTTTGACTGTCTGAACTGACTTGGCTTTTTCCTCAATGGACTTTAATACATCTTTAGCATCAGCACCAAAAAGCTTGTTCTTTTCCAAGGGTGCATCAAGAAGTTTTGCCTTAACATGATCTGGTAGAGGTTGTTCTTTTAACCATGCATGTCTACGAATGACCGCCCCTGTCATAGCTGCCCTACATTAAGCTTCCAATGCATCATATCCACACTGAAGGAAGTGATTGCTAACTTGCTGAGAGTTATGTACAGCCTCCTGCAAAGACTTCCTATCTAAAGGTTCAGGAGAGGCCAAAGTTTTCTGTAAATCATCTAACAGGTAATCCTGATATTGAAACATATGAAAGAGACAATTGAGAGCTCTCATAGATAAGGTAGTGGAGGTGTAAACCTTCTTCCCCCATCTCTCTAATGACCTAGCTTCCCTGTTGGAAGGCAAAGGATTTTTGGAGGTGGTAGCTGAAACCCCTTTCGGCCCCTTTGAAATAGTTTCTAAATCAACAGCATGGGCCCTAAAGAAATGTGAATGTGTTTATGGGACCCTATAGTATCTGTCAGGCTTGGCAGGAGCAGGAGGAAGAGTATCAGGGGTAACACTGGAGTCAGAGTATAGATCATCCAAAACATCAAGCACAGGAGGTATAGCTAAGGGCCTGTGTTGGGGCTTTTTAAGGAAGGTTCGAAGGCGCTTTCTGGAATCAGAATATTCCTGGCCTTGCCACTTAAAATGTTCCCTCATGGAATGCAGAACTTCCCCAAAAGAAATATCCTCAGGAGGGGAGGCCGAGGGGATAGAGTCCTCTGCATCTGAGTCCTCATAGGTCTGGAAAGGCTCTTCCTGGCTATTGGAGTGAACAGAGTCCTCAGAATCTTCATCTGAAGGGAGAGGGTCAGTGGGCTCAACCCTGGGCCTCTTATCAGGAGGAGGCTGGAATCCTCTCTCAGGATGGGCCTGAGAACCTCTTATCATGGAAATTAAGTCTTCTGCCATAGTCATGATTTGTGTTTCAGGAGTAGGCCAAGGGAAGGCTTTAGCAGTAAGGTGCTTGGTCTTGCTGGCTGCCTTAGCACGTGTGTAGGCCTTGATAGACATGGACATGGGAGGCCTAGCAGCTCCACGTGCAAGAGTGACCTTATCCACAGCAATGGTCTCGGGCATTTCCTCGGTTTCAATATCCGGAGGAAAATCAATAACTGGCATCGGTGTGGTCTCCGGTATCGGAGGTGTCGGTAATGCGGTGTCTTTGGTTCGGAGCGGTGAAATAACTGCCTCAGAGGGAACCGGGGCACTCGCGGTAGGTTTTGGCGTGGTGTCAGTGGAAGACACGGGCCGAGGATGTTGGTCCCGGTCTTTTCGATTTTTAGGAGTCTGCGATGTCGGTAATTCCGACGGCATTGTATAATCGTATTTTTCGCCGAAAAAGTCTTCAGCGAACTCCGCCCGGTGCCTGAGAGTGCGCTTATTGAAGCGAGCACAGGCGGCACAGGCCGAGACGTCGTGGTCTGGGCCAAGGCAAGGAAGGCAAAAGGAATGGAAATCCTTATGAGGTATTTGTTTACCACAAGACAAACAATTATTTACTTTTTCAGTAATTTCTGACATCAGCTGAGGCAAGAAAAGGTCCCCAACGGGGTACTTAGCTTTTTTGATGACTTTGGATCGAAGAATACAGGAGCTGACCGACCGGCACTTGCGAACTGCTTCTGCTTCGGGCACCGCGCGGCAAGAAAGACTGAAGAAGATGGCGTCAGCTGATGCTTATATACTCCAGCCGCTCTGACGTCGGAGAGAAATGCGACATCAGCCGACGTCGGACCCAGACTTTGGAATCCGGCTGACCGAGGGCTGCCTGAGGCAGGACAACCCATATGTTATGACTGCAGTTGCATTCTTGAAGGACATCAATGACGAGCTATCAAATGGGGTATTAGTGAAGGAAGACCTGAAGGGTTCAGCAAAGTTACACAGATGGATCCAGGAATGCCTCCTTAAGGAAATCCCTGAAGCTGCTGCCCTACTCGCTCCATCGTCTGTATATGAAATCAGCCGCATGGAGGAGTTAACCACTGAGTTTAGGGTGGACAGCTGAGAGGAAACCTTATCCAAAACCCCAGCAGCTACAGCACCCTGCAGGGTATCTCCTAGCTCTTTCAGGAGATCCCCTTGAAGTCTGGTAAAATGGGTCAAGTAATTCAGCGATCTAAGTGTAAATGCCGCTGAAGACCAGGCACGCATTCCATACATGTAACATCGTCCACGAGTCTTTATTCGGTGGATAAACAGACGAGGAAGTTTCCGATAATTCCTTCTTGGTGGCCACCGCCACCACCATCGCATCTACTGGGACACCTTGCGTCAAAAACTCTTTGTCTGTGGAAGCAGTAATGAACTTATCAGGCCTCCTCGTAACAGCAACAACGTTCATTAATTGGTAAAAGGAAGGAGACACCCACAAGGCAGTAGGGCGAGACCCAAAAGCTTCCAGGTACACAGACTCGTCCTCAGAAGGATTGGTGGGCTTCCAGCCACATCTCTGCTTCAGAATCTCCAGGATATCTGCAAATGAGACATCTTCTAAGGGGGACCCTTCTGAATCATCCAGGTAAGTATCTGAGATGATAGACTCATCTGGGAAGTCTATGTGCTTCGTCTTACACAATCTCTTCTGAGGGACCTCCTCAGACGGGGTATTCTGGGAAAGTTTTGGAGGAGACAGTCTCACCCGCAGGGGCTTCCTGGGGCTCAGGGTCTCTGTGCTTAGGGGGCAGCAATAGCACTGAGACCAACACAGGTGCTTTTGGGGGAAGAGTACTCAAACCAGAGAGTGGAACCTTCGGAGGTGACAGCACTCTCTCCATCAGCTCAAAAGCCCCCTCACCACACTCCGAGGATGTCCCCAGCTCCGAAGAACCGAGAGACCAGCCCCAAGGCAGAGTGGTTGGCTCCAAAGCTGATGTAGCAGCAGAGCTCAACTGAGCTGAAGCCCCGAGAGGTAGAACCGGCTCGGATGGCTGTCCGACCAGACTCCCCTCCTCGGACCTGACTGAAGAACATCGGCTCCTATACTCCTTGGATTCCGATGGAACCGAGGTAGTCAGAGCAGATGTCAGAATTGACGATACTGTTGGAATTCTCGGTTCCAATACTTCTACTACTATCAGGCCCAAGCCCTCTGGCTCCAAAGCCACCGATCGGGTCAGAGGAGGAATCTAAGAAGGTGATGGTGCTGAAGTTGGCTCCGGTTCCTTATGGGTTAGAGTCAACAGAATTTTTACCATCTCCGGTGTAAGAAGTAGTCTCCTCACCACACGCTCCATGTCATCGTCAGAAAGGCTCCTGGAGGAGTGGGAGGACAAAGAATGTGATCTCTCCCTTTCTCAGAACGGTGACCTCAAGGTAGGAGTAGTCTGTTCCAAAACTGGGGACCGAATCCTGACCTGAAACTCTATCTGTTCCGTAACCACAGATGGAGCCGAAGAGGTAGCCTTTTCGGAGCCAAGAGCCCTTGGTTCTGAGCTTGGTGATTTTGCTGCAATTGTTTTGCTGGGTTCCAAAGACGGATCCAAGGCTAGAGTTCTATTCCTGATTTTTCAGATTTAAAGGAAGAAAGAGATCTGGAAGAAGGTTTGGAGCTCTGAGACCCTTCCAAAGCATCTGAAAAGGAAACCTTAAGTAATCCTCTCACAATCAATTTGTTCTTGCACTTAAGAAGCACTATACTACTGAAAGCATGGCAGAATGCACAAGATTCCTGCAAATGGAGGGCACCCAGGCAATAAATGCAACTGGTGTGCCCATCTGCAAGAGACATCTTTTGACTACATTTGTCACACTTTTTGAACCCAGACTGCTTGGGTTCTTTCTGATCCTTAGACATAACTGAGCCACAACAAGAAAAACAAACTAGTCCAAAGTTTTATTTTTTCTGTAACTTGTTACCTCACAAGGAAATAAAATACCACAACTCCCTACACTAGGCAGGTAAGTCTAACAGGAAGTATGAAACTATAACAATTATAAATACAGCTTCAGCAAGAAAACTCTCAGAGAGACTTAAGAAAACCTAAAGGCAGCAACACACCATAATACTAGGCTACAAAATTTAGACAAGCACAACACACATAGGAGAATACTGACAGAAAAAACGGATTTGCCTCACGACTAAGGAAACACAATAAGGATGTAGGGAAGCGGCCCTCTAAGTTAAATGGGCTGCTAGGAGCCCTCTAACTTAAATGAGCTCCTTAAGGGGGAAGGAAAACTCTCTAACTAAAATGAGCTTGAGGCAGTGGATAGGGAACTACGATGATACAAGGGGAAAGCCTGACGAGAAAAATGGCAATGGCCAACAGTACAAAAGTATGGAGAAAACATGGACTACAACTCCTAAAACAGTAACAAATGCCTTAACAGAGATTAAATATCAAAAATTTGAAAAATTAGCTACAAATATACAAAAAGAAGAAACTTAGCCAAGAGCCAGCCAGAAGTCACTCGATCTGCTTGAGTGGCAAACGTGATCTGGGTAATCTTCCCAGTGCATCATGGGATAGGGCATATCCTCAAGCCAGTGGAAACTCTTGTGCTTCTGAATAAGGCCGAGTTGGAACCAATGCTTGGTTCAGAACCCAACCAGCAATGAATGAAGGCGAGATAGGACAACATAACATCTACAGTTATCCGGCATCTACCAATCCCCATGGCTGCCAGTTGATTGAGAGTTTACTGTACATCACGTGCTCTTTTGTAAAACTTATCAGTTCAACATTACATAAATTGATCAATTCCTGCCTTCCTTTAAACCTCACTCCTCCTCAAGAACATTATTCTGAATGCATTTGTTCCCACAATTTCCATTTCTATGTAATTTGTTCCTACCCTTTTCTAAGGATCCCACTTCCAGTTCTTTTATCTCTACAACATTTAATACTTTAAATACAGTTGGTTTAGACTTTGAATTCCATTTTCTAGTAATTGCTTTTTAGGCAGCTTACAGAATTAAACTTAACAAGCCCTTATCATGTCCACGCAATTCAGATCTGTGTCCCAACTCAAAAGAATCAGTTCCTTGTTTACACCCTTGTACTTATTCAATATTTCTGACAGAGTTCTCAGTAGAGAATCTTTAAAATCTGCCAACTCATTACACTCCAAAAACATATGCTCTCAGTTACCTCTTTCTTCTCCAACACACCTCCAACATTTGCCATCTACCCAAGAAAAAATTATTTGGAATCTGCTTGTGGTATAAAAATACCTACGCAAACACTTCCAGGCAAAAATCCTAAATCTTCTAGACTTTGTTGCACACCTGGTAGACACGCATATGTCTTCTCATTGTTCTCTTGTAAACTGCTTATCCCATCTCTCTTCCTAATGTTTTCTGACCTCTACTAATTTACTTCTATAGTTTTTGTACAATATTTTATATGCCCTACTAATTCTCCCTTTTTAACAGCAGCTTATGTTCTAGATTTAACTAAAACCTCTACCACAGCAGGTCTTTCACTTGGGATCCCTTTCTCTTTGCCTATACTCTAATATCAATCCTTGGTAGGGACGGTAGTCTCTAGCCTGCAGTGCAAATGTCTTCTTGGCCTCTTCCCGTTTTATTACCCCCCCCCAACTTATTTCTCCTCAAAACCTTGGTTCCTTTGATAGTTTTCTCCAGTAAATTCCAGCCCCCTCTTGCCAAAACTCTGCACCCTTAATTGCAGTCTTCCCTATCTACAAAATCTCTTTTCTCCATTCTCATGTTGGCTTAGTTCTTAGAATACTTTCTGCTACATTATAAATAGAATTTTCCATATAACTGTTATTCTCTTTATGGATTTGCATCCAAAATCCCACTCCCTTCATATTTCTTGAGATTCTCCTGTATCATCATCATCCCTTTCATTCTGAATTATACTTTTCTGCTTGTGTTATGTATATGAGCCTTAATTGTGCAGCTCTAAAATATCCCTTCAAATCAGGTAATCCTAAACCACCTTGTTCTACTGGAAGAATTAACTTGACACCCCCCCAGGTAAATTTCTTCAGTTCTTAATTATTGTCCACAACTTCTTCTCTGGTTGATAAAAATATGCCTAAACTGTATATAAAACTAAAGGGACTAAAAACATTTTCACTGCTTGTATCTTGCTATCCATGTCCATAAATAAAAGCTTCCAGTTTCTCAGCTTTTGTATTATTTTTGTTTAGTCTCTTCCCACATAAACTTAGCTGCCATAACAGAAGCCTTTTTAATCCATACTACTAAACACGAGTATTGCTGAACCAATTCACGTCTGTGTACAAATTATCTACATTAATTTTATATTCCAGAAAGGGCTCCCTGTTGAAATGTCAGCACTCAAAATGCCAAGTACCAAGAAGGTGAAAAAAAAAAGACCAAACACACAGAAGAGTAAATTTTGACAATTGCTATTCTTTGTTGCACATCTTTTTGCAAGAGGAGAAAGTCCCCCTGCACCCCCCATGTCGGGGTAAGCCCCCCATATCCCCTGAACTTATATACACCAATTCCAAGATTGCCATGCCTCAAAGAAAATAGAATATTCTGAGAAATGGCATCATGGATTAAGTATATGCAAGTCCATTCTTTCAGCCATTCAGTCTCCGTGTATAAGTCTAACAGATCCTGACATTGCAAATGGTTACCCTGAAAAGACTTGAACCTTTCTTAAAATGTTCCACAACTCTAAGATGTCCATTTATGGTTTTATCAGGTACAAAATATCTTCTGCAAATAAAACCAACTTTTCTTGATTACCATACCAGTTATATCCTTGATTTTCTGAGTCCCTTTTTGTCTTTTCCAATGGCTCTAAATGTGAAGCAAATAAAGGGGAAAGAGGACACTCCTGCCTGGTTCCTCTGTTCAGACACAACTAATCAGAAAGGAACCCTACCTACTTTAATTCTTGCCTCTGATTCCTCATATAACCTCAAAATTAATCTTACTATTATATCAGAGAATGTAAATGCTTTCATTGCACTACTCATAAAATTCCAGCTAACTCTGTTAATTGCTTTCTCAACATAAAGACCTATCAACAACAACAGTATTTTGAAAGAAAATGTATACTTAAGGGGGGAAGTGCCTCCAAAATAAAATCAAAGGTCCAGTAGAAAAAAAGAGATCAGAAGCACACCACGACAATCAAAGCCAACCTAAACAGCTGATATATCCTTTATTGTAAAAAGTAAGCGCTTTCACGCCTCACAGGGCGCTTCTTCAGACTTTAATAAAGACAAAAAGTAAAAATTCATTATATCTCTACTCAACCCTTTTCATAAGCCAATGAAATCTCTAAAAGCTGATTAACTAATTAATTCAAATTTTCAGCATACATTTTCCATGACTTAGAAAAATCTTTATAATAAACAGTTATTCGCTAATAAAAATATAAAATTAATGGTCTACTGAAAGCATCCCTGAAATTCTAAGAATAATATAAAATATATTTATACACTTAATATACTTTTGTACAAACAGACATACATGTATGTGTGGAATTCAATATAAAAAAAAATATATATATATATTTTATATATAATCAAACTGATTTTTATGCCAGTTGTGCTTCCAGAAATGTGGTTTACTTAGGTGTTTGTCAGAAATGCAATATGTATTATGTTGGTAAAACAAATAGAACATTAAGAGAAAGAATCAGGGAACACCTATATGCCATAAGTAAAGAGAATGAGACCAACGCCCTAGCTAAACATGTGATACATAATGACACCACACACAAATTTAAGTTTATGGTCCTAGAACTGATGCACACCACCACAAGGCTAGGAAATATTAGTAACTTTACTGAAAAAGAAGAGAACAAACGGATAATTAGATTACAAGCTGATATTAGACATGGTCTCAATGATAGGGTTTCTTTAAAACCCTTTTTAAAGGATAGACCATTGAGACACTAACATCATTGTTCTTTCCAAGCTGTTCTTTATCCTCATACACATACATAAGTATTGTATTTCTGACTTAATTATATATATATTTTTAACATGCATATTTTGATAGACAAATAAATAAAAACACACACATATATATATATATATATATATATATATATATATATATACATATTTTTTAGTAAAATTTTTATACATATTTTTCATATATATTTTCCATACATATATATATATATATATATATATATATATATATATAAATATTTTTTGTACATGTATTCATGATTTACATATTCACACACATTTATATTTTTATAAATCATGTATGTATATTGTTATATATTTCTATATATTTTTTATAGATTTTTGTATTTATACATTATACATATAGGCATATATATATATATATATATATATATATATATATATATATATATATATATATATATATATATATCTATGGGTCTACTTCTATTCGCTGACAGCCCATTTCACTGAAACCCATTTAGTTGACAGCTCATTTCATCGACAAACATTCTAGGTGGGGGGCTGCGCCCCCAACACCCCCCCAATGTGGGGGGCTGTGCCCCCCACACCCCCCCCACTATATATAACAACTCCACAGTCGCACAACAATGGGGAGGGGGGGAAAAACCAGGTTTTTGCCTTGAATACTTTTGTCAATGAAATGAGCTGTCGACCAAATGGGTTTCAGTGAAATGGGCTGTCAGCGAATAGAAGTAGACCCATATATATATATATATATATATATATATATATATATATTTTATATATTGAATTCCACACATACATGTATGTCTGTTTGTACAAAAGTATATTAAATGTATAAATATATTTTATATTATTCTTAGAATTTCAGGGATGCTTTCAGTAGACCTATAATTTTATTAGCGAATAACTGTTTATTATAAAGATTTTTCTAAGTCATGGAAAATGTATGCTGAAAATTTGAATTAATTAGTTAATTAGCTTTTAGAGATTTCATTGGCTTATGAAAAGGGTTGAGTAGAGATATAATGAATTTTTACTTTTTGTCTTTATTAAAGTCTGAAGAAGCACCCTGTGAGGCGTGAAAGCGCTTACTTTTTACAATAAAGGATATATCAGCTATTTAGGTTGGCTTCGATTGTCGTGGTGTGCTTCTGAACAACAGTATTTTCTTAAATTCTGCTTTGATATGGATCATCATGGTTCTAATAATGTTGTCAAATGTTTGCTTCCCTCATCAACAAAACCACACTGATCCATATCTATCAATTTTGGCAATACCATTCTTATTCTTTTAGCTATTATTAGATTTTTCAAATCTTGGTGCTTAGGATTTCCCTCTCTCTTCCCCCCTTGGCTGACCTGGTGTGACTTGGCTTGAACTCTACATTTACCTGCAAAACAGAGTCTACAGGACTGCAACTGGTCACCATACAAAATCAGTTTCTCTCAGCATTTAAGTAGAGTAGGTTGCACACAAAAAGCATTTGTTAAGCTTTCACTTACAGTGCTGTGTAATTAAGCAAGTCATGATTTTGGTCAGCCATAGGGCTCTTTTTACTACTTGAGTGTTTGCCTCCTTCCCCTTTAACTTAAGTAAACTGACTCTTACATTAAGAGCTATAATACTTACCTTATAGCTTTAGGACACCTTAGGAAACCTTGTAAACTGCAATAGCCTGACGTTTGAACAAGTAACCCTTGTAAAAATTTCCAAAATTGTATACTGTTGGTCTGTCTTTCCTGCTAAACATAAGTGAAATTACAGTGTTGAGTGCAAGTAACATTAACATTAAAGTGCTGAGTGCAAATAAAATTAAAGTGCTGAGTGCAGATTTTAGGCCCTTACATTCAACTTACCTCTGGTGTGGTGTCTTGCGTCAATCAGGGTATTCCCTGTAACCACTCCTACTGCCTTCTCTTTCTCCCCACCCCCCTATTTCTTCTAACAGGTTAAACTGCTACAATTCAGTACACGCATCATTTTCAAATCTAGGTGCTTAGGATTTTCCTCTCTCTTCCCCCCTTGGCTGACCTGGTGTGACTTATTGTAAGTTTCTTCATTGTATGGATATTTTACTGTTTTTTTTTGTGTAACTGAATGACCTGCTGCTAAATTCTGATTCTGCAAAGACTGCTCTATTTTTTTGCAGACACTCTATAAGTAGCTAGTGACTTTACTGAATTTCTGTGGTATTATTTGTGTTTACACTGAACCTGTACCTAAAGAAAGTGTATAATCAGAGCTCCTACTTGCTGAATTTGTTTTTAATGTTGAAATTGCACACACACATTGAAAAAGTGCTTTTATGACCTGAATAACTTGGGCTAGCTATACCTGAAGTGCTTTTACTGGCAATTTTCCAGTTGTACAATTGTGAACAACTGATTTAGTTTTTTCAGGTATATCTTTAAAATCTGGCAAGTGTTTATTTACTGCATTGCTCTCTTGCTTAGGTTTCTTAGCTATAAATCTTAGTTCATTCTGAAGTGTGCTACTTTACCCCCCCCCACCCTCAAACCTTTCTGAATGTATTATTATAAAATAACTGCCTGTTGTTGCCTTCATGCTTATAGAATCTCTGTTTTTTATCTTTTCCTAGTTAAACTCGAAATTTACCTGCAAAACGGAGTCTACAGGACTGCAACTGGTCACCATAACAAAATCTGTTTATCTCAGCATTTAAGCAGAGTAGGTTGCACACAAAAAGCATTTGTTAAGCTTTCACTTACATTGCTGTGTAATTAAGCAGGTCACCATTTTGGTCAGCCATAGGGCTCTTTTTTCTACTTGAGTGTTTGCCTCCTTCCCCTGTAACTTAAGTAAACTGACTCTCACATTAAGAGCTATAATACTTACCTTATAGCTTTAGGACACCTTAGGAAACCTTGTAAACTGCAATAGGGTACAACATACACAACTCCCACAACATACACAACTATACCAGCTTCTGGTACAAGGCTACCTGAAGCAGGTTGTGCAGACAGAGTTGGAGGTGTGTGACGGCAGCTGTGGCACACTAGGACCCAGATGTGTTAGGTGATTCAGGTAGTGATGGTGGCGGTGTCTCCACTGCTGCCACCTCTGGGGGATTGACAGGCCTTGCCAGTGGGATGGCTACAGGAAGCAGTGCCGATGCATATCATAGTAAAAGAAATGGAGAGAAAAGTTGTTATGTGCTCACCATAACGTTCATCTGAGTAGTTCTACTTCATTTGTCCGCTAGAATGTTGGACCATCCCGGAATGTGCACTGCGATGAGAAAATGACGGGTGGAGATCGCCCATTCCCACACTCTCATGGCCTCGTGACAAAGGGGGTAAAACCTGGCCCCTCCCTGTTTGTTGATACACCAGACCACTCACATGTTGTCTGACTGAACTGCAATGGTTCCCAGAGGAAGAAAGGTATGAAGGGCCTGTAACGCCAAAAGGACCGCCCTCATCTCTAGAACGTTTATGTGTAAGCTGATCTCTACAGGAGACCACAGGCCTTGGATTGTCCTGCCCAAACAATGCCCCTCCACCCGAGCTGGGAGGCATCCGTGGTCACTGTGGCTTGGGCAGGGGCTGGAACAAAGGGTTGTCCCTCCAAGATGTCCTGAGAACACATCCGCCATATCGAGGACGACCAACAGACTCGGCTGCGTAGTATTGGATATGACAATGGAAGTTCCAACAGGGACCATTGTACAGCTAGTATCCACTGTAGAATTCTCATATGTAACCGGGCACACTGAAGAAGCGTTATGGTCGCGGCCATTGAAGCTAAGGCCCCCAATACTGATTCGGCCCCCAATACTGATTCCGCCGATGGACGATGAGAATGGTAGATTAGAAAGCCATGCATCCTCAGGTTTTGTACCCTCTCCGAGGTCAGGAAGATTTTGCACTGTAATGTATCTATCCTTGCCCCAATGTAGTCTATCACCTGGACAGGATCTAGGAGCGACTTGGATGCATTGATTGTGATCCCCAAATGCAGGGCAAGGATTAGGAAATCATCCCTGGTTTGAGAGAGTAGACGCCTGGTTGGAGCAGTAAGGAGCCAATCGTCCAGGTACGGATAGGCCTGAATTCCCTGAAGCCTCAGGTGAGCCGCTACCACCGCCATCACTTTGGTGAACACCCTGGGGGCTGTGGTGAGACCAAAGGGTAGGGCATGAAATTGGTAATGACTGACTCCTAGCAGGAAGTGGAGGAACCTCCTGGAGCTACTGTGCATCTTTATGTGATAGTAAGCATCCTGGTGGTCTAATAAGCACATCCACTCGCTCTCCTGCAGGTACAGCATGATGGACTGCAGTGTGACCATCCGGAGCTTTTCTTTGGCAACTAATAGGTTGAGGGTAGATAGGTCCAGAATGGGCCTTAAGTCCCCCGCTTTCTTTGGCACCAAAAAGAGCCTGGAGTAGGAGCCCGATCCAGACTGATCTGGGGGGACGGTTTTGATGGCTCGTTTTCCTAGCAGCTTGGAAATTTCCTGTGTTGCTGCCTCCCTTTGCGTGGGTGGTACATCCGAGAGGTGTTTGGGAGATTTGGGAGGACCCACATCATTTGGATATGATCTGAAGCACCCAGCTGTCTGATGTTATGGACTCCCATGCCACCAGGTGCAAGGACAATCATCCCCTGACTGCCTCCAGAGTAGAGCAGTCGGTCCACCCCTCAGGGTTGCTGTCCGTGTCTGTCTGAGAAAGGTTCGAGTCCCAAAATTCCTCTGACCCCCCCCCGCCTCTGGGCCGGCGTCCATTCTGTCCCTCTCTGCCTCTGGGGGAAGAAGAAAAGCCCTGAGTATCCCAGGAATACTGTGACTTCCAGAACCACATCTTCTTTTGCCCTCTCTGATTCTGGTAAAAGGGCCTTTGAGGGTTTGAGAAGCGGATTCCGACATCAGACAGTGTCTTCCCATCCTTCTCACTTTGGACTAAAGTCTCTTTTACGGTCTTAACAAAGAGAGTAGAGCCGTCATAAGGGGCATTGGCAAAGGACGCTTTGAAAGGTTCCGAAAATTGTCTGAGCCAGGCGTTGCGCCTCATGGACATGCTGGACCCAGCCACCCTAGTGCTCCTTCAGTAGCATGTGAAAGGAGTCACATGGGCATGTTGGAGACTGCTTTCAAAGTGGCCATCCTCGCGGAGAACGATTCCCTGTCCTTCTGCAACATGGACTTAGGGGGAGGCTCTGCCAGCTCCTTGACCAGGTCGTGTTGGAGTCTTGGGACATGGGCCAGGTAGTTCAGCGCCCTAATAGAAAAGGTAGTTGAAGCATAAACCCGCTTCCCTAAGAGGTCCATCATCTGTGACTCTCGGTCAGGAGGATGAACCAAGGAACTCTCCTGGGTTAGTTCTTCTTTGTGGCTGCTGCTACCACCATAGCATCTACTTGTTCCATGCTGGCCTATTGGAAGGTGGACTTAAGATCTTGTTAGGCCTTTTGGGAATTGGTTCCACGGTGTCCAGCTCCTTCCATGCCTGAGAGGTGACCAGGTCCACCAAGGGATCTGTGGGAGGGGACACCCAGGAAGTTGATGGGCCTGTGCCAAAAGCCTCCAGGAGCACAGACTCATCAGAATAAGATTTGGGGCAGACCAACCTCCCCGTTGGCGAAGGATTTCCAAGATGTCTTCAAAGGAGACATCCTTGGGAGGTGACCTGGGGAAACCTTCCCCATCATCAAAATCCGTATCCTCGGTGAAGGACTGGGGGAGTCCAAGTGCCTCCTCTTACACGTATGCTTGTGAAGCACCTCTCCAGTGAGGCTCTCCGGGGGGGGGGATTCACAAGTGACTTGTCCCTCAGAGGGAACCGTCTGGGGCTCTTCACGCACGGGATGTCCCTCTGGTAAAATGATGGGATTCGTAGAAAGAGCCGAGGGGGTCGAGGCGGAGTCTGAGGGGAAAGTCAGGGGTCTCAATCCAGTGGAGAGAACCACTTCTACCATGTTGAACGCTGAGGGAGAACGAACCTCCAAAGGAACCAATATGGAAGCCGGTCTCCCCAGGTCCGACGAGTGAATCGGAGCTGGGTCCGAAGTGGTCGGAGCTCCGAGGGAGGGAACTTGGTCCCGGCAAAGGCTGAGATGATGAAAAAAGTTCCACTCCCTCGGATCAGACACCCAAGCTCCAGCACCAACAGTGGCTTGCATCCAAACTAGTCAGATCAGACACTCTCCAGGCAGTTGTCGGTATCGAGTAAGCATGTACCATCGGCGTCAACCCCCTGACTAAAGCCATCCTCGGATCAGAGTACTTTGAACCCGGTGGATGGATCGGAGAAGGAAAAATTGGTGCAAAATAAGGAAGCGAGCTCCCCCCACCTGAGGTAGAGGGGGCTGGCAAAACCCTATCTGGATCTGAGTATGAATAAACTTTTAGTTATGTACTCACCATAACTTCAGATGTTTGGGATCCATCTCGCCTACATTCTGACTGATGGGTTCGGAGCCGATCCCTCGGCTCCGACTCGGCACGCTTATGCCAAAGAGCGAAGTCTCTTATTGGCTGAGCTTACTATATCCCAGGATGCACCACTACCAGTCCCCCAGATCTAGTTTGTCCGCATACATGCACACATGCACGCACTGCTTATATAACATCGTCAGATGAAACAAGATAAAACAGTAGAACTCAAAACCGTTCAATCTCTTCTGATCTCCAAGACAGGGGAAGGAGGGTGGGTATTAGGAATGTAGGAGATGGATCCCAAACATCTGAAGTTATGGTGAGTACATAACTAAAAGATGTTATGTGATCCTATCTCGCCTACATTCTGACTGATGGGACAGCGCCCTAGCACCTGAATCCTGGGTGGCTCACTGGAAAACACTCCTGAGTACCGTGGAACCAAATGATGCTCGCCCTTTAGATGCCACATCCAATTTATAGTGGGAAATGAAAGTGTGCGGGTTGGACCAAGTAGCCGCAGCACAAATCTCAGAAATAGCGAGCTTGGAATGAAAGGCAATAGAAGTAGCCATAGCTCTGGTAGAGTGAGCTTTGATAGATGTTGTAAGTTGCTTATTTGAAGAGGAATAAGCCTGAGTTATACAATCTCTAATCCATTTGGAGATAGTAGCTTTAGTGATGGTTTTACCCAATTTATTGTCTGAAAAGGACACAAACAACTGGTCTGATTTACGAATTTGCTGAGTCCTGTCTAGATAGAAGCGCAATTGCCTGTGAACATCCAATTTATGGAGAGTGTACCGCTCGTTGGAGAATTTTGGAAAGAAAACTGGTAGCTCTAGAGATTGTTGGAGACAGAGATTAGAACAAACCTTTGGGACAAAAGATGGGTTAGGCCTAAGTGATACTCTATCCTTGTGAAAAATCAAGTACGGTGGTTTGATAGATAGGGCTTGAAGCTCTGAAACTCTTCTTGCAGAGGTAATTGCAACTAAGAAGGCAGTTTTCCAAGACAGATATTTTAACTCACATGTAGCAGCCGGTTCGAAAGGGGAAGATGTTAAGGCACGGAGTACCAAATGAAGATCCCACGGAGGCGCAGGATGAAAAACTGGGGGTCTTAACAGCCCAGCACCTTTAATGAAAGTTTTGCATAATCTGCTGCTCATCAACGGTGGATCCATAGATTCGTGAAATTTAGAGATAGCGGCCAGTTGGACTTTAATAGTAGAGACTGAAGATCCTTGATTAAACAAGGATGTTAAAAATTTCAAAACCTCTGGAATCGGGGCAGTGATAGGGTCTAAGCCCCTGAGTTGAGCCCAGATAGCAAACCTCTTCCACTTACTGAGGTACAATTTCTTAGTGGTGGGTTTGTGGGTCAAGATAAAATGTGAATAACTTCCGGGTCTAAGGTGTGATTTCTGACTAAAGTCAGAAGTGGAGGAGCCAAGCTGTCAACTTCAAAGTGCGAAGGGACTGGTGTTGTCGTCCCGACTGATGAATTAGCAGATCCGGAGTTAGATCCAAAACCAAGGATCGTCCACAGCATGTTTCTTCAGGTAGGGAAACCATACCTGACGAGGCCAGTGCGGAGCAATTAGTATCATTGTGGACCCCAATTGAAAAGCTTTCTGAATGACTTTGGGGAGAAGTGGAACCGGAGGAAATGCATAAAGTAGCCCTGTTGGCCAAGGTTGTGCTAGAGCATCCATAGCTGCCTCCCCCTGATGTGGAGTCAAGGAGAAGAACCTTTTGCACTTTGTGTTTTGTGGTGTTGCAAACAGGTCGCAGCACGGTGTCCCCCATCTTCTGAAAACCTGAGCTGCTACTGTTTCGCTCAGGGACCACTCGTGAGGAGAGAGAATTGTCCTGCTTAATCTGTCTGCCAATATATTGGATTTCCCTGGAATGTGGGTCGCTACCAAGAAACGGTTGGTAGCTACAGCCCATTCCCACACCCTCATGGCCTCTCTGCAAAGGGGGTAAGATCTGGTCCCTCCTTGTTTGTTTAGATACCAGACCACCGACATGTTGTCTGTGTGGATAGCGATAATGCCTTGAGGGAGAAACTTGTGGAGGGCCTGTAGGGACAGAAGTACAGCCCTCATTTCCAATACATTGATGTGGAGAAAGGTTTCGTCTGGAAGCCAGGAACCCTGAACTAACCTGCCCAGACAATGCCCCCCCCACCCTGTCTGGGAGGCATCTGTCGTCAGGGTGGCCACCAGAGGGGGGATAACAAAAGGTCTTCCCTGATTCAGATTGGACGGCTGAAGCCACCAGCGGAGGTCCCGTTTGCACGTTTCTGTAATCATAATGGGGTGATTGAGGGGGAGATTCTGAAAGGACCATTGAGTCGATAACAGCCACTGAAGAATCCTCATGTGCAATCTTGCCAGAGGAACTAGGAGAACCATGGCTGACATCGAACCTAAAAGTTGCAGGACCATCCTGGCTGGGGCTTTGGATCTTGAAAGCAGGGCTTGAACTTGACCTTGTAAAGTTTGAATCCTTTCGGTAGGAAGAAAGACGCATCAATTTTGAGTCTATCTCTGTTCCTATGAACCTTATGCGCTGAGAGGGCAGCAAGACAGACTTTGACCAATTGAATGTAATTCCCAGGGTAGCACCCAAGGAAATGGTGGCTTTGAGGTTGTCCATTAGTAGATGCCTGGTGGTGGCAGTCAGGAGCCAGTCGTGCAGATAGGGAAACACTTGGAATCCAAGACTCCTCAGGTGAGCAGTCACTACTGCCAAACACTTGGTGAACACCCTGGGGGCTGTGGTGAGACCAAAGGGCAGTGCACAAAATTGGAAATGACTGTCTCCCAGGCTGAAGCGCAGATACTTCCTGGACGCCCGATGTATCGGTATGTGATAATAGGCGTCCTTGAGATCTATGGAGCACATCCAAACATCCTTCTCCAACAATGGGAGAATGGATTGTAACGTGACCATTCGGAATTTGGATTTCATGACGGATTGGTTTAGTCTGCTGAGATCCAACATTGGTCTCAGGTCCCCTGTCTTTTTTGGCACTAAAAAGAACCTTGAGTAATTTCCGGATCCGATCTGGTCTGTGGGGACCGGTTGGATGACTCCTTTTTCTAGCAGCTTTGACGCTTCTGCGGCTGCAATTTCCCTTTGACTGGGTGGTGGGTCCGGGATTTATTTGGACGGTGGGGTGAGTGTGTGAAGGGAATGGTGTAACCTCCGGCAATAATCCGAAGCACCCATCTGTCCTGAGTGATAGATTCCCAGGCTTTTAGGTGCTTGGCATAACGGCACCCGACTGGCTCGAGCAGCACAGCCGGGCAATCCCTCATGAAGTGTGGGAGGCTGAAGAGCCACGAAAGGACTCGCGGTCTCCAGAATTGCGGGGCCCTCTGCTGCCCCTGGGACGGCGTCTCCCAGAAAAATTTCCCCGTCCTCTGCCTCTGGAAGGGGAATCTTCCTGCTGTTGAGGAAAAAACTTACGTGATTTACGGAACCACATCTTCCCTCCTCCTTTAGCCTTGGGATAAGGCCGAAAGGGAGTGGAATAACGTGCACCTACGGCAGATAAAGTTTTTCCCTCTTGCTCACAGCGGGTAAGAGTGTCTTTAACCTTAGGTCCAAACAAAGAGGACCCATCAAAGGGAGCGTCGGCGAAGGAAGACTTGAAGGCCTCCGCAAAATGACACAAACGGAGCCAGGCTTGTCTCCGTAGAGCCACGCCTGTGCCTGCCGCTCTACCCGCCCCTTCGGCCGCATATGAAATGAGCTGCATGGACGAGTTAGAAATCGAGGTAAGGATAGCCAACTGAGAGCTAACCGACTGGGCTAGCTGCTTAGGTAGGTTACCCGAGAGGGAATCTGACAGCTCCTTGACCAGATCCCTCTGTAGCCTGGTAAAATGTGCCAAATAATTCAGGGACCTTAGTGTAAAGGCCGCTGAAGTCAGGGTGTGCTTCCCGTACCGGTCCATGCTCCTAGACTCCTTATTAGGAGGATGGACGGACGTTGAAGCCTCTGCCACATCCTGTTGTGTAGCAGATGCCACCACCATGGCTTCTACAGCCACGCCTTTAGTCAGGAACTCCTTCTCGGGTGGGGCAGACAAAAATTTGTTAGGACGAGAAGGCACTGGTTCCACGGTATCTGGATGTTCCCACGCCCTCCGACAAACCAAATCCAGGAGCTCGTCGAAGGGCGGAGACACCCAGGAGGCGGAGGGCTGAGCCCCAAAGGCCTTGAGAAGCACTGACTCATCAGCAGAGGGGGGTTTGGATATCCAGCCGCCTCGTTGTTTGAGGATCTCTAAAATGTCTGTAAATGAGACATCATCCGAGGACGACTTTGGGGACCCCTCTGCATCATCAAGATCAGTGTCTGATGTAATAGACTCGGGGGAGTCCACGTGCTTCCTCTTGCACGATCTCTTCCTTGGGGGCTCCTCTGAAGACAACTCCGAAGAACCCTCAGGAGGAGGGTAACCTCAGGCCCCGGGGCTCCGCTGCCTAAGGACAGGGGAACTGCCAAAGACCCAGTCTCCACGCCCAGGGAAGGTGCCGGTAAAGCCGGAGAGGTGGCCAAAGAAGACTTGGCCAAGGCACTCCTCATAACTCTGAAAGCCGGACCCCCAGAATCCTGGGAGTGTCCGGTCCCCGGAGCCATGATAGCAGACGGAAGTCCCGCAGCCGAAGCACCGAGAGGGAGGCTCGGAACCGACAGCATAGGTCCCGAAACGTCACCCCCGGGTCCAGCCGAAGAAGTCCGTGTGCCAAACTCGGACCCGAAGGCCGGGGTTGGAGTAAGGGTCGGAGCCGACCCTAAGACCTCCACCGGCTCCAACAGCACCTGCTCCACGGAGCCGGCGGTCGGAGGAATGGCAATGACATGGGTCGGCTCCGAAGCCAACTGGGTCGGAGCCGAAACAAATTTTTGAAAGACTGGGGACTGGAACAGTCTTTGGAGCACCCTGTCTATGTCCGAATCTGACATCCTCGATGACCTAGAGGATACTGAACGGGTTCGAGATGGCCTCTCCAACGGCCCCAAGGGGCTAGGGGACCGGCTCCGAGGCGACTCGATGACTATCGGCGCTGAAGGAATACCCAAACTAGTTTCCATCGGTGCCGAGGAGGACTTAGGCGCCGAGGAGGAAGTGTCTGAGCGGACAACCTTCATCGGCTCCGAGACCAGTGGAGCCGAAGGTGACCGCCTCGATGCCCCAGCCATCCGCTCCGAAGCCAGAGGAGCCGAGACTGGTGGCATCGAGGCAGACCGTTCCGCCCTCGGCTCCGAAGTCCTTGGAGCCGAAGGAGAAGCCTGCCTATGTCTTTTGGCGGTCAGATCAGACGGACTGGTCGGAGCCGACGCCCTTTTCTTTTTAGCAGGAGAAGGAGAGGATGCTAAAGCTTCTTCAAAAGAGGGTTTTATAAGGCCTTTTAATATAAGCTTATTTTTCCTCTCTTGGAGGACCCTCGAGGAAAAAGCGTGACACACGCTGCAGGACTCCTGCAAATGTTTGGCGCCCAAACAATATACACACAGAGAGTGGTCATCCGTGATAGACATCTTAAAGCTACATTTAGTGCACTTCTTGAAGCCCGAAGGCCTAGGTGCTTGAGACATTATAAGCAAAAAATAAGTACTTTCTCACAGACAAACTTATTTTAAGTCAAGATTAACTTGCCGTTCACAACAAAACCAAATTGAACAACAGTCAATAACCGTATAAGGAAACAAAGAATAAATAAACCCTAAGGTTGTTTTAAAAGGGAATTAACCAGTAGGAAGGCCCTATAGACCGAGGGAGCCTGTAACCAGAACAAGTATCAATCACACACAAATTTTCCACAGAAAAATTGTCAAACACACACACAACAACAGAGTAGCCGTTAAAACAGCTTTTTGTTTAGAAATTAGCAAATTTCTGACAGAAAGTTAGTGAAAAAACCCACTACTTAGCTCAGCCAGCTCGAGACCACGTCTTCGCTAGTTAGCGGCAAACGAGATCTGGGGGACTGGTAGTGGTGCATCCTGGGATATAGTAAGCTCAGCCAATAAGAGACTTCGCTCTTTGGCATAAGCGTGCCGAGTCGGAGCCGAGGGATCGGCTCCGAACCCATCAGTCAGAATGTAGGCGAGATAGGATCACATAACATCCTCCTCATCATTTTAACAATGTCGACTTCCGATAAGGACCGTGTGGACCTTGACCAGGCCACAGACTCCGACCTTGCAGGTTGGGGCACCGAGGCCCTGGATGTACAGCGTATCTCCTCTGGCTCCGGGGAAAACCTCAGAGATCAGAGCCGAGGGAAGTCACGGATCCTATGGCTCTTAACAGGTGAAGAGAGGTCTGCAGACCTCTTATGTTTCTCCGTCTTAGCTTTTGGCTCTCTCTCCTTCTCTCTGCCCCTTTTCCACTCCACGTCTGCAGGCTTTGACATGGGAGGTTGAGTCCCAGCCTGGGAGGGAGGAGAAGCAAGGGCAAGAGAAGAAGGAGAGGTGGCCACAACAGCCGCTGTGACCGAAGCCGAGGACAAGGCAGCTGCCTCAGAAGTGGCAAGAAGGCCTTTGAGAAGCAGTCTGTACTGAGATGGGCCACACCCAAGCACATTACACAAAGAGTGTGGCCATCTGCTGGGGACAACTTATGGCCACACTCGGTGCACCTTTTAAACACCGGCTTATTAGCCATTATACAAGAGGGAAAACAAGAAAAAAATATATTTTCCCACTGAAAAAAACACTCACCACACACACAGAGAGAACACACTGAGGGTGGGAGGGGAAGCAAATACACTCACTAACTATGCTAAACTAGGCTAAAGAACACTAAAGGTTGAACACACGACACACCAAGTGAGGGGAGGAAAAGGGTAACCTACACTATCACCAACCTGAAGTTAGTGGAGAAAAAAGGCTTTCTAGAAGCCTTAATACCCACTTACTACTCGGAGTTCTGGAGATCACAATGCTTCAGCTAGCTGCAGCAAACGAGATCTGGGGGATGCAAGGTAGTGGAGTTGTGTTATGGGTAAGGGGAGGAGCTTGGAGCTCTGAGCAGATGCTAGTAAGACTGCTGGCTTGGATCCGATAAGGACCCGGTATCCCATAGGTTGAAGACAAAATGAAGTAAACTACTTCAGATACAAAATAAACAAACTAAATTAAAGTAAGAGACAGAAAACAGTGACACAGAGGAAGAGGGTGCAAATACAATGGAAAACTGAAGGTCTTATTACATTGATAATGACAGAGTTAAACATAATATTGTTGTTGGACCAAAAATACTCACAAATTTAACAGGCTTTAAGTATATATAAAAATATGTTGGACCTGAACCAACAGCCACCTTCACAGGCGGTCTGACAGATAGAGGATTAATGTGAAGAGCTATTCAGACTGAACAACAGGTGCCTGTAGTCAGAGATGCATTACTGATGTGTGAAACTAATGTACATACAAAAAAGAAACCTGCTGCTCAGACATACATATTTCACTCACAGGTGATATGCTAAGGAAATAATTGCTAATTTATATTGAAACACGTTCCTTGAACTAATAATGATGACTTTACATATTTGGCCCATGTAATGCCACAGTTATACCAATAAAACAGAAAATCATCATCCTTCCCCTTTTCCCCCCATTATCTACATAGTTTTGGGGTGTTATGTCAGCTGTCACCATCTGTATCGATTCCATGCCACTCTCCTACCTCCTTCAACAGCCATGGTGCTGCTGTAGCGTTGTCGCTTCACAGTAAGACGCTGTCCGGTTCGATTCTCAGCTAGAGCATCTTCTGCGTGGAGACATGCGTGAATGGGCGTACCTTCGTTGAAGGTTGTGCGTCAGGCCTGGCAAGCCGGTACGTAAAAATCAACTGCCAATCATTAGCGGACCAGAGTTCCGCTGTGGCGACCCCTAATCGGGAAAAGCTGAAAGACACAAACAAACAATAGGTCTTCTCTCACACAATCCATTCATCTCTTTGCTCGGCACCCACATATCCTCTTGCAGTGTTCTTGAACTTCTACTCGAAGTCCTCATTTTGTCTCTCTCACAGTGTGCATCCTACAACCTATCTGACACTTCACATTTCTCACTTGTAGCTTCTTCAGCTGCTCTTGCTTCACTACACAGTTTTCTGTACCATACAGTAGTATGGGTCACAGCACTGTTTTGCACACCCTACTTTTTAGCTTGTTTAGAACTATTCTGTCACACACTACAAACCAAAAACCAAGGAACTCCACGGCAAGGCAGGACAGCAGACCCAAAAAATATATTTTTAATTCCAACAAGTAACACAATGTCACAGCAGTTAAGCGCTTTCAACCGACACCCCCAGGCTTCTTCGGGACAATTTAAAATGCACAAAACACTACTATAAATACTGTCATCGATAAATTAATCCAATTAATTAAAAACAATTAACTAAGCCTAAAGGCTCCTGCTCATTCAGACCTTCAAGTATATGTCTAACCTAATATAATAATTCTTTCACATACAATACAATATCATAATAAAAAGAGATCCTGTAAAAACTTAACAAAAGTCTTGTCCACCTATTGTAGTAAAATGCAGTGCAGTCTATAAAAATAATAATAATAATGACCCTAAACCACAATGTAGGTAAAATGTATGGGCTGTTGGTGTATTTCATGTATGTAGCAAATTCATACTTTTGCTGCTCTTAGTTTTAATACACTGTTGATACTAATTTGGTCATTTAAGCCCAGGGTCCTTCCTGAATCTAATTTGAGTTGCCAGTAAAGCTTCCTATACTCTAACCTAGCTTTCCAGCAACCTCCCCGGGGATCAATACCAAGTACTTAGGTTTCATATCCCTGCAATCCCTAGAGTGTTTATATAATGCATTGGACTCTTTGGCCTTGGTCACATCATAAATATGTTCATACACTCTCCTTCTCAAGTTCCTCTCTGTTTTCCCAATATAAAAACTAAAACAGGTCTCACAGATCACCAAGTAAACCACCGCTTTCATGTTGCAATTGTAAAATCCCGTAGCTCTCAACCAGTACTTCCTAGATGGTATAAAACCTCCCTTTTGTCCATCATGTAACCGAACTGGTTATATGACCCACATTTAAAGGTCCCTCATTTTCCATTTTTACTTTGCATATTCTTGATCTCATTACTTTCATATAATTCTTTTAAATTAATGTTGGTGCACCTTGTTTGCTGTAACATAGACTAGATCCAGGCCTGCTCAATCTAGCTTTGTTTGTACAACTTGAGCACTAATCCAGACCTTCTTTTTTGGAAAAGGTTCCCCTGCACCCCAGTAGCAGGAGTGTGCAGTTAGAACTTGTCTGATTAAAGACTACAGGAACATGGCTAAGTTTTGAGATTTTTTTTACTGGTTAATTGGGTAATTTGTTTAAAAGCCTTTTCTGATTGCTTGTAGTCATCTAAAGCTGTTTTAAGTGCATTTTTACTGTTTTTGCCTAATTGTTTCAAAAAAAAGTTGTTTTCCTTGTTCCCCACCTTTCTAAGCTAGTATAGTCCAGTTTTCAGGCAAGTTCTGAATTTAGGGCTGTGTTACAATTTTCTGAGTTGCCCATACCTTACTTGGATAAAAGGAGGTTTCTCTGTTCACCTGTGAGAGAGGGAGCTTTGAGCAGCCATCTGTCCCTGGAGGAGTGGTTCCAGCCCAGAAGTTAGTAGTTTATAGGCTATTTGGGGCTAATTTCTATCTCTTTCATTTCCCTGCTGTAAAAACCGTGTTTGCACGATTTTGAACGTCCGGGCAGTGCCGGCTAGCTAGGGCTAAATTTATCCCGGCTCCACCAAGTCTCCTCTTCAGTTTTTCCCTTGAAAGTAGTCTAACTCTCAGCCTAAGCACTTAAAATGCATCCTACAGTCCAGCACTTGCTCAGACCTAATAGCAAGCACTAATATGCCCTGACACTTGATTGCCCAGCAGGGCAAGGCTCATTATTCACCCCTCAACAACCAAGAGACTAAGCAGCTCACCCTACTATTCAAGCATGACAAAAGGGCAATTTCAGGTATACTCTCCAGTCCAGCTGGTGAACCTGGGTATCCTGAGGCAATGTTATAACAGCCTCATGTACACAGACATCCCCCTCCTCCTACAACAAAACATTAACATATGCGAGAGATGCAATTATATAGCTAAATTGGAGGCTAAGCTCTCTCCACCCAAGACTGGAACAAGCAGTCATGAGGAGAAGGTTAACACTTGCACCACACCTCCAGCCTCACATACACATACTAAACCAGCACTGGCAAAAAATACACATAAATACACAAAATCATACACGGAGGCTCTAAATAAAAACCTGCAAAAGCATCACAGACCTCCAAAGCAGACACCCAAAAAACCTGCATCTCCTGTCACAAATCAGACAACACATAAAACACAAAATCAGTGTGCCGCACAATCACAGCCCTTAAGGCAAAATAACATACCTAACACAATAGTAATAGGCGACTCTATAGTCAGGCACACTGACGTCCCATTCACTAGGCTGGACAAGGAGAAGGTTACGGTTAGCTGCCTGGCGGGAGCCAGAATCCGCCACATAACACAAGCACTCAGGTCACTCCAGTGCAAGTACTCTGTCATTGTTCATGTTGGTGTGAATGACCTGAGACATACATCCATGGACTACATGAAAAGAGAAATGGAAGAGCTCTCTGATCATGTAGACCAGGCGGGTATAACCCTGACCCTGAGTAGCATCCTGCCCTCACCAAGAATGAGAACGCAGTATAAAGAAAAAATGATCAATTTCAACAATTGGCTAAGCTTCTGGTGTCATTCAAAGGGGATCCAGTGTCTGTTAGCCTGGGACGACATGCTCGGCAAGCCTCGTTGCTTTGCAAGAGACGGCTTGCACCTGTCACCCCTAGGCTTTAGAATACTGGCCAAGGCTCTTGCTGCCCCCATAGTGCCTTTTTTAGGCAAGGCTCAAAAGCCAAACCCACCTCCGTAAACATCACAAATAAAAAAAAAATGAGGGTTATGCTACTCAATGCCAGGAGTTTAAATCTCAAAATGCATGCATTCGAAGCACTCCTCAGTATGGAGAACGTTGACATCTGTGAAGTAACTGAAACCTGGTTCAAGGCTCCACCGGGCTACAACTCATACCACACATTTCGGCCACAGAACATAGACCAAAACACAAAAGGAGGGGTGTATCCACATTCATCAAGGATACCTACACCTCCAGGTTAGTGGCACAGCATGATACCTCAGAGATCATCTATGTGCAACTAAGATCAGGCAAATCTGCATTGCAAATTGTAGCCTGCTACAGATCACCCTCCATGACCCAGGACCACCACTCCGCCTTTCTGGAGACACTGGAAAACATGAAGGTCCTACCGAACACCCTGATATTAGGCAATTTCAATTACCCTACTGTTAACTGGGAAAACTACTCAAGTACAAACTCCCAGGTCCAGCGCTTCCTGGAATTTATCAACTCAAATGCCCTGGATCAGCTGGTAAACTGCCCTACCAGAGGTGAATACATATTGGACCTGGTCATCACCAACATGGGCGACAGGTGTTCCACACTGGAGGTCAACCCGTCACTGGTTAGATCAGACCATAAACTAATCACATCACACCACCACCTCCAACCATGGAAACTACAGTGAAAAACTTTTCTATAGCAAACTTCACCTTACTTAAGACAGAGGTGGTAAGTTTTACAACCCCCACGCTAAAGGATAACAGTGTCCAAGATGCAGAAACCTTTACAAATGCACTCTATGAGCATCTACAAGGATGCATGGATCATGCCATCCCTTGCAAAACCAAGACACACTCCCCTAAGAGAAGGAAACCAGTCTGGTGGACCCCTGCCATAAACAGGCTATACAATAGAAGGAGGAAACTAGTTCAGAAAAAAAGCAAATCCCAAGAAGGAAAGACATTCCTGATCAGTATCAGTAAGAAACTAAGGTCCCTCATAAAATCCTCCAAGGGTAACTTCGAAAGAAAAATAGCCAAGGAGTCGAAAGACAACCACAAAGCCTTCTTTAGCTATGACAAGAATCTAAGTGGCAACTCGCAGATAGCACAAAATATACTGAACCCACTGATATTGCCAACATCCTGGCAGATAGATTCAGTGCAAACGTCACCCCCCCCCTCACCCGCAAAAGGGCCCACAAAAATACTGGAAAAGTGTAGCGTCCCAGAAATCAAAGACACACAGGTGAAAACAGCCCTTTCAAAAGCCAAAAGCACAGCGTTAATGGGGCTAGATGGCGTCCCAGGCTGCGTCTTGCACGAACTACAGAATGAACTAACCCCCCCCCCCCACCTAAACACACTGTTCAACCTCAGCCTCTCCACAGGCTACGTGCCCATAGAATGGTGCACAGCAACGGTTATTCCGCTCCACAAATTAGGGGCCACAACTCACCCTGGTAACTATCGCCCCATAAGCCTGACTAGCCTGGTCTGCAAGGCTATGGAGCGCATCATCACGGAACTCATTAACAAAGACATTGGGAAACTCCAAACACTTGATGCAACCCAGTTCGGCTTTGTTAAGCGCGGATCATGCCTACTAAACCTGGTTGACTTCTTTGAGACAGTCACCAAGGCCATAGATGAGGGGAAGGTAGTTCACACAGCATACCTTGACCTCACCAAGGCTTTTGACACCATTCCCCACTCGGGAATTATAGAAAAACTCACCAGCCTGAACATAAACCCCTACGTCACGAGATGGGTTGCCAACTGGCTTACAGATAGAACTCATATGGTAAGAATAGCGGGCTCCAGGTCAAACTCTAAACCAGTCACAAGTGCTGTCCCACAAGGCTCGGTCCTGGGACCCCTACTGTTTGGCATATACTTTTCAGACGTACAGGCAAACAACACAGGAGGACTATGGCTAACCAAGTTTGCCAATGACTGCAAACTGGGAGCCATAATTGACTCTCCGGCTGACACGGACATTCTCCAAAAGGGCCTTACTGAGACGGACACCTGGTGTCAAAGTTATGGTCTCAAGCTAAATGCCAAAAAATGCATAGTTATCCGTTTGGGAAAAACAAAACACCCATGAATTACCACATAGGTGGCAGTCCCCTTAATACAGAAGAGGTAATAAGAGATCTGGGGACCCAGGTAGATAGTAATCTCTCCTTTGACAATCATATTGCCAAAGTAGTTAGAAAATCCTTCTATGTAACCCATCTAATTACTAAAGGGTTCGCATCCAGAAATAAAGAGGTTATAGTGCCCCACTACTCGTCACTCATCAGACCCATCATAGAATACAATGCCCCATTTGGGATGTACCTCACACACGACACTTCCAACACCTGGAAAGACCACAAAAGTACCTCACCAAGAGGATTACTGGCTTCAAACATATGTCCTATGCAGCCTGACTGGAAAAACTCCAGCTGTACTCAGTCGCATATCGCTTACTCAGAGGTGATTTCTGCCTGACTTACAAAGCCATGTCCAACTCAGAATTGATGGACATGCTCCACCTAAAGAAATCCAAGTCACTGCGAGTCACTCGCTCTAGTGAGCTAAACCTCGCCACAACAATAAATAGAACATGCTGGAGGGATAGATTCCTGTCACAGAGACTCCCCATGCTTTGGAACAAAATTCCTAACTACATTAGGCAGAGCCCCTCACTAACACTCTTCAACAGAAACCTTGACGAGTGGATGGGTAACAGAAAATACACCCCTGGGATCACTTCATTTGCTCTTCTTGACAGAGGCTCAGTTAATTAATCAATGGGGAGGCAAAAGCTGACACACTCTGGCTAGGCTTATAAATGCCCTCGGGCAGATAGCCTAGTACCTACCTATGAACCTATGTACCTTCTTCTTACAAAAGTGTGTCTCTCAGGGAGGTAATTCTTTGTCTCTTCATTCACCCTCAAAATACCCCAATATCTCCTCACAATGTCCTCTACTTGTGAATAGGTAGTTGAAAAGGTGTGTATAAATGCCCTGTCATGACTGACGTCTATCTTATCTAATTTCATGCCAGTGCTCCTTCCTGTCCCTAACACGGGGTAATATTTACAGTCTCGATCCCTTATTACCTCTTTAGCTAGTGTGTCTATAAGATGTTTACGGTATCCCCTTCCCAAATACAAATACGTGAGAAATTCCACCTCCTCTAAGAATACACTCCTCTCATTGTTCATTCTTGATGTTCTAATGAGTTGTCCCTTAATAATCCCTTTCTTTTGATAATTGGTCTTTCTGAACAATCTAGATTGAAAGCACTGGTGGATATAATCCTTATATAGGGTAACATCCAAGTAATCTATGTTAGACTGGGCTGAGGTGTAGGTAAATCTTAAAAATTCAGTTGTGTTATTAATTGTAAAATCTCCTCTGAACCTTCCAAAAAAAGACAGATGTCATCAAGGTAACGAGTGTAAAAAGAAATGTATTTGTTCCAGTCAGTATCAAATATAAATTTTCTTTCCCAATAATACAGGACACAACTTGCGTAAAGGGGGGCACAGGCAGCTCCCATGGCAACCCCCTGTTCCTGCTTATAAAATTCCCCATTAAAATAAACAAAATAATTTCTCAAAATGGTGTTCATGAATTCCAAAATAAGATTCACATTGTTACCATTCAAATGTCTGACATCTCCTAATACCTCATCAAACCATTCTAAACCAATGTCATGTGGAATACTGGGAAACAGTTCTACTACATTTATGGTGACCAAGAACACTCCCATGTTAAAATTGTCCTTAGTAATACACTTAAGAAAATCCCAAGATTCCTTGGTAATATGTACCAATGAACCAATAAATTGGCTTAGAAAGATGAAATGTGATATAATTTTTGGAAAGGAGTGCAAGATACTGCAAAAAATATTCTAGACTCTCATCTAAAGGAAGGTGACATCATATATAGTCTCAATAAATCTTCTACGACAGAGGTGTTTTGGGTAGTCAGAACTTCATTAAATTGACATTTAGCAAAAAGAAATGACTGACAAGCATGGGTGCTGGCCTATTTACTATGCCAGAGTCTCTTTGGATGCTAGCTTGTATCTATGACACCAATCAAGATGACCTTATGTGTTTTTTTTTCAGATCTATTTAGCCACGTGGAGTTTATGGGAAGGAACCCTAATACAATAATGTTAAAGGGAGAACTTTAATGTAGTATCTAATTCTATTAGAGATAGAACTAACCCTGAGGGCAAAATCCACATTAAAGCTCAGAAGGTTATAAAAGTGACATGTGAGCATTTGGCATTTTATGTCCCTAAAACCACTTGACTATATGCTGATTAAGATTTGATGGGAATCACTGATCGAACTTAAGAATGTATGTATTGAAGCTAAAAAAATGTTTCTTAGCTTGGTACAAGACAGCATCTCACAACAAGAACATTTAGTTATTGATCTCTGGAAGGATTATGCTAGGAAAATGTTTAAACGTGTGGCCCTTCACAGACAATATAAAATGGGGTCTTCAGAGGAAGTCTGGATGGATCCACTGTGTGAGCATATCATATGCCTTGGTCCAGTCAAGGCCCTCTCCACAGCCTCAAAAGTTGACACAGCCACTGGAGCCAAAGAAGACCCAGCCAAATTAGTAAAGTCAGAAGTCTTTTCAAATCCAATAGTTGAAGGCACTGAGGAGGACCTTGTACTGAGCTGTCACGTACGAAGACCCTGAGCAGAAGCAACGTCTCCGAAAATATCAGGGTCGACTCTACCGGTGGAGCCGCTACACTGACAGTTTGGCTCCAGGACTCCGTTGGATCCAAAAGCATCAGAGTTGAATGAGTTAGTGAACATGTTAAAGCCGAAGTCTTGACAGCTGTCAGCTCTGACATTAGGACTGCAGGCAGGCTGGTTCTGATGTACACTGCCTCTGGGAATGGGAATGGTGAAGGAAGCTGAGAAGACTGAACAGGGGCAGTGGAAAAGACTGATCCCAAATGCTTTCTCAGGAATGGAGCCGGGAGGACTCTCATCTGAATCGGATTCCTATAGAAATTCCTCTTCATTCGGTTAACTTCAAACTCCGTGAGACTTCTAATAGATTAGCCAGATCTGGAGGAAGAAGCTATCGATGTAGGCTTTGAAAGCGCTGTCTGTAAAACTGGAGAGCGAAGCCTGGGACTGATTAATGCCGGAAAAAAGGATGACTTAGGAGACAGAGTCTGGATTCAAGAAACATTTGGATCCGACTGTCTGAATACTTCTGGTACCAGACTCACAATAGTTGAGGGCTCAGGGGAGCTTTTTCTTAGCTTTGTCCAGACGAGAACCACATCTCTAATGACTTGATTATTAGATGGACGTTGTTACTAGAGATCGTCCTTGAAAATAATGTACTATCACATGATAGAGTATATTATCTACAAAAAAAAGGGGGTGGCAATGGGGACCCCCTGCGCCAATTCTTATGCCAACCTGGTGTTGGCATTCTGGGAAGGTACATATGTCTTGAAAAACATGGATTTTATGAAACATCTTAAACACTACAGTCGATTTGTAGACAATGTGTTTTTGGTATGGGGAGGAACTGAAGAGCGACTACAGGAATTCATTCGATACATTAATGGTACGACCAACTTTCTTGCCTTTGAAAGCACACACTCTCAGAAAATGATTGATTTCCTTGATGTCAGGCTAACTAAGACCAGCAAGGGTATAGATACTGAACTATTTAGAAAATCATGTTGGAGGAATAATTTGTTACATCGTACCAGTATGCACCCCTGACATGTACATTCTAATGTAGTTGAAAATCAAGTAATAAGAGTATCCAGGTTGACTACACAGGAAACTGCCTTTAGACAGCAACAAGTCAGTTTGACAGATAATTTTGTATCCAGAGGCTATAAGAGATCAGAGGTACATGAAGCCATAAAGACAGGTGACAGGCATAGAACAGGCAAAGGAACCCCATTTTTCAACAGGGGAGACAATCGTTCATCTCCTTCAACACACACACAAGGGGTTAATACCAAAATGGTAAAAAATAGACTCATGATTCCTTTTACTAATAGGAATAGCTATATTAAGCAGATTATTGACAACAACTGGAAGCTGTTAACATGTGACGATAAAATTAGACAGTTAGTGAGTGATAAACCTAACATATCTTATAAGAACATGAAATCTTTGAATAGGATGTTATGTTATGAAGAATCCAAAGATAGATCTATGAGGTCACAGAGGATAGGCACTTTTCCTTGTCGTACTTGTAACCAGTGCAAGTACATAGGTGAAGATCAGGCTTTCAAACATCCTAATACTGGACATGTCTATATGTTCAGAGGATATGCTGACTGCAGAACTACAGACGTAGTTTATATGGCTCAATGCCAAGAATGTTCAAAGTTTTACGTAGGTAAAACTAATAGGACATTAAGAGAGCGCATAAGGGAGCATATTTATGCGATACACAAAGAGAATACCAACAATGCTCTAGCTCAACATGTCCTTGACAATGGTCTTAGATATTCCTTTAAATTTCGAATATTAGAGATAGTAAAGAGAACCTATAGATTAGGTAATTTTAAAAATAAACTTGAAGAGATAGAGAATAGGTGGAGAGTCAGGTTGCAGGCACATAAATATGGTCTTAATGATAAAGTTACATTAAAGCCATCCTTAGCAGCACGACCTCTTAAACACTGACTTTAATCTACATTTTTACATATTCTGCACTAAGGAAATATCACATACACACACATAAATATGTTTTAGATTCAGTCAAATCATATGTTTTAGATCTGGTTAATTACACATGATGTTTTATATGTATATACCTTTGGGGTAATGTTTTTCTATCCTGATTAGTTGTGCTTGCTTTTTAATTGATTGCAATTAACCTGCACAAGCCCATTAATTGAGGTGTATTTAAGGAGTTAGCAGTTTATGTGTTTTATGGAAGTCTGATGAAGCGTCACAGGACGTGAAAGCGCTCACTCTCTGGATCCTGCTGTTATTTTATCAATAAATGGTAAACTCATTGCAGTTCGTGCAGTTTTTGGAGTTATCTTAGCCATTGGTGCACTCTTGGTTTTTTATTTTTCTTTGTCCAGACGATACTCGGATGTCTTGTATTTTGATTTCTCTTTAATTTTCTCCCTTTTTTTCTCTCTCTCTGGATTTCTCCTTTTTTTTTTACCCATCTTCTTCTCAGTGCACGGGGAAGAATGGATGCCTTTGGGTCAAAGTACATTTTGGACACTGTCTGTGAAGGTAGAAGGCCTTTCAATATCAGTTTTTCTTTATACCCTCGAAGGTCTCTGGTGCCAAAGGCAGCCCAGATAGATTACAAAGCTTGTAAGTGAGAGGCCCCAAGCAGAATACACTGTGGGAGTATGGGTCTTGGGAAGGAATTTTCTGCCAGCAGTAAGAGCGCTTTTTGAAAGATGATGACGTTAGAACTAACTACTGTCTATAACTGTACTTACATAAGAAGAAAAATGCTATAACCAGAAGTTAAGGATACCCTAAGAATGAACACATGAAAACATGTACACAGATGAAAAACCATACTAAATAACTAAAAGGTACACACTAATCTATAAATGTATGTTAAATGTATACAAAATCTGAACCCTATCTGAAAGTTTTAAACAGGAGGAAGAAAAAATATTCACTTATCATGAATAACGATGGAACTCTTGGCTCACACATCTGGTTTACAGAGCTGGCAAATGAGATATGAGGGAATTCAGGCAGGACAGGGGAATTGTGGGTAGGGGAGGAGTCAGAGTTCTCAAATCCAAAAGCTTTGGCGTAAGGCACTGAAGTTTGATCGGGTTGGATCAGACAGCCCAAACATTGATTAATATAAATGAATATATATTAGATAAAGTAATATATGAACTAGATCATAATAATATAACTCTAGCAATACGTATAAATCAAGACTATATTGCAGGAACAAGCATCTTATAATATATATAAGCCCTTGAAAGCTCCCCCATAGTATGTCAAGCGAAGGTAAATTAGTTCAGTATATAACTATCTTGCCACTGAAAGATTTTTAGAGCTAGTGCTCTATGGGTGAGTACTTGTATATCAAACAAATTAATGCTCTGAATGTATAAGCAAAATGTCTTCCATAGCATCAATCATGCCCATTATTAACCATGAGCTCCTTTACTCGTTTGGGGCAAAGTGCTGTGCTTAGAGCTTGCCGTTTTAGATTTAACAAGTTTATCCATGCTAGCTCGTAGAGCAGCAGATTGGAGCACATACTTCATTAAGAGATCCGATGGATATTTGGATCCAGTTTAATTAGGACAAGGAAGAGAGAGACAGTTGCTGAATTTTGTTGATCCACATGAGCTTCTTTCATGGGTTCCAGGAACAATTGCTTTGCTGACTGCTTCCTTGGCCTTAAGGGACTGTCTACAAGATTTTTGCACTGTAGCCTAATTGTCATGGTGCATGTCCTCCTTAGGCTAGTCTTCTGAAGCAGTGATAGCAGCATATTTCCCAGGGTCTGTAGACATTTTTGTGTTCTCTTCTGCTGTGAGGAGGCCTTGGGAATGTACTTCAGCTCTTTTTGGCAAGATGTAGGACTCATCAATAATATCCAAGATGAGATTAGTTTGCAAGAAGATAAGGGCTGCATCTAAGAATACAAAGGGCTTCCATTGATTTTTCCATCTCAGTGCGAGTGTTTGATAGCTTAGTACAGTAGGTAATCCATTCTTGTGGCACAAATTGTGCAACAAGGAAAATGCCTGTCTGGCATTCATAGTTTCCCCTGGAACAGTCCTGGTACAGGATAACTTTTGAGGCCACAAATCAAAAAGGCTCTCCCTTCTTTAGTGGCATTATGAACTGATCTTTTGTCCCTCTCTTTCATAAATGTAAAGATGACCTAATGTAGAGGAAGTTCACTGGATCTCTTCGCTAGTAGGAAGCAATGTATCCTCTCAGTTGTGATCGGGGAGGCTGGATGGAGATTCAGTGTGTCAGGAAGTTGCTTCTGGAGAAAGGTTAGAAAGTTCCCTTTCTTCAGTTCCTTCTTTTAAGCCACCAGGCACAAGTTGATCCATCTATAATGGCCGTCTAATGATATTACATGATCTTGTAATGATTTGAGTTACTGCAAGAATCACTGACTGAGGTAGAGCATTTCTAAGTTGTGCAGCTTGTACACCAATGGCGGACTCAAAGAATGCTATTTTGGCTATACATGACTCAAATTGGGTTTTAAAGCTAGTATTCTTCTTTTTGATGGCTGATGTGTCCTCCAGCGCTAGGGCAACCAGTTCTGTTAGTTTGTCAAGTTTAGCATTGATATCAAGTGCCATAGTCTAGGCCCAATCTTATAGTATTTGACTTTCCTCTGACAAAATTATTTGCAAAGCCATAATCTAAATGTAAGTTCCAAGCTAGAGGAAAGCAGTATCCAAGAGAACACACTGATTAAAGGACCAAGCAGCTAAAGGTCTATATATATCACCCAGTTAAGCTAAATGACAGTATCAGTATCGGAGCTAGTAAAACGTGCTGCTTACTCTAATATGGCTTGCTCTGCCATAAGTGGGAGGGATTCTGAGTTTTAGTAGACTGCCAGAGAAGGGTGGCAGTGCACTACTATCTGAATGCCAATAAGGCAGTCTGTCTGTTGAGCATCATATATAATATATAATGTATGTAAACAGAAAAAATGTTAATATGGTTTAATTTCTTTTCTATGATGTATGTATGCCTATGTCTTTTTTTTAATTATTTATTTATTTTGGTCCTCCTTGGGACACCATTTTACTGGATCACCCAAAGTGCCCCGTGTCCTTGCTGGGTCTACCCGCTTGTCTTCTACCCCCTGGACTTGCTCCAATATTGTTGGCACCAGTCATGAATCCTAAGGGTGTCCTGGGGGATCGTCTGTCTCTGCATCTGTACTGGGGGAGGGGATTCTTTTAAATATCCTGCTCACTTCCCTGCTGCACCTCCCATGCTCCTCACTTAAGTTTGAGGGCAACTCCCATCTTTGAGCCATGCCACCATTAGGGGAATGTTAGTAACGAACCCCATCCCACTTAGGATGGGCACTACCATCCCTCCCTGCTGCTCTGTTAGTTGTCTGAGCCATTCATTGACCCTCGATCGCCTAGGCCATAGTTAGGATTTTATCCAACTACACCGCTGAAGTGGCCTATGTCTTTTAAGTGATATTTACATAAAAGTACTTAAAAAAGAGCAAACAAATAAAAATTTATGAAATTAAAAAAAAAATCTGTAGCTTCTTCACACAATATATTCTGTATTTACTGTATGTCCCATGATGTAGCTTAAGTGAGGCCTCATCCAGTCCATTCCACTCACCTGACCATCAAAAATAATTAAGCAAATACATAAACAAGAGTTGCTAAGTTACCGTGTAACAAGAGAAATGCAATACAAGCTATGTATCATGTCAGAATAATGAAACTTTAAGTGCAGAATACATTTATTCTATGTAGAATGTCATCCTCTGACAATACATGCTTCCTGTTCATAATTTAATGCTATATGGACAGTAATCACAGCTTTTTTGGATTCTATTTTTGGTCTTCATTCCCCCTCTATGACCATGTAGCAATTTTTCCCAGCAGTCCCAATTATCCCTCCTTTTCTCTTGTCATCATATGGCAATGTGAGGGGAAAGGCAAAAGCAGGGAACTGTGGCCATTATCCTGTTGATTGCTAAGATATTTTTTCTACACATCCATGCAGCTTTCACCCCTACTGCCCAACAAGCACAGTACAGTACCCGTTATGCTGAACCTAACAGTGTTCAGTTACAGTCTTGGGCACTCCTTGGTAGGCTTACACTCCCAAATCCCTGTGCTTATGTAGCGACTTTCCCCACATGGATCTCCTGTAGCATGTCTTAACCAACACCCTCCTCAAGAACTGATAAGCCAACATCAGCTTTTCACTCCTGCATCTCAAAACCCAGCTCCTTCTGCAACCAGGTTACTAGCTGATCATGGGTCTACTGAGATGCAGTAAAGGCTTCATCATTATGGTCACACAGGCAGCTACACTAATTAACGTTTGCTACAAAGACTTACCATCGTCATCACTGTCTTCAAAATCATCTTCAGCGTCAGAGTACTTATTGAGTGCTGCCTCTTTCCATTTGGTTTTTCGTGCAGAAATTGCTTCTTGCAGTTCATCCTAAATAAAGGAAATGTCAATTTTTTCCCCAGTCAGGACAGACTTGAAAATAATGCACGATAAATGAGATGCAACCCAGCAGTACTAAAAAAATAAAATATTACAAGTACACACAAATGACATTAAAACTTGTCTAAGATATTGCAAAATAATTTTTCCGTCTAGTTTAACACGATAGTCAATCAAAAACAGTGTACTCCGACATAAAATGTGTAAGAGTTCTTTCACCATATTCAAGAAATACTGTAAATAACATTACTGTTTTTATTAAGCATGGTAAATTATTGATAACGGTACAAATAAAAACATAAATTCAAGAAATGTGTTGAATGTCTTATATGTGGTAAAGAAAAGATCAGACTAGTTTACAAAACTGGGTATAATTAACGTTTGCTACAAAGACTTACCATCGTCATCACTGGGTATAGTATGCAAGTATATTATACATTTTTAGTGGCCTTCTACACTCACCTGCTTTACAAGTCTTGAGATATAGAAAGCTCCTGCTGAGCGGTGTATCCCCGCTCCGCTTCGCTCGGGCTCGCTCCGCGCCCCACCCTGCCCCCTAATCTCACCCACCCCCACTATCTCTACTTTTATTTGCTCAAAAACCACACCCCAAAGATCCCAGAACCAATTGAATTCGCCCACACATTAACTACATCCCCTCTCATTAATCCGGCAGGCAAGTATACTAAGCATCCTATTTTGTGGTCCCACCTAGTATAATATACCATTATTTCCTATTAAATATGTCAAAAGCTAAGAACCTTCTCATCCCCCTTATATTACCACTTGTAATTATTCCCTATATGCTAACTAGCTATGAAAACCTAAAGCTCACAAGATATCATTACCCTAAGGGACAAACTAGTAATTCCACAAAACAGTTCCCTAACAAACCTTCTCCTCTCTATCTCCCCATTAAGTCGTCAGGCACAAACCGTATATACCTCACCCAACTATACCCAAAGGACCCAACAACCAAACAAGGACAAAAGATACTCTATAAACTCCTAAAACTCTTAGATCAACTGAAAAAACGTATTATGATAGATGGTGATATACACCCAAACCCAGGTCCAACCCCCAACCCCACTACGGACAGGCCAAACCCAGGCCCAACCTCCAACCCCAACACTAACATACCAATACTAACCCAAAGGACAGCCTGCTCCCTTCTCATCTTCCATCTTAACCTTAGAAGCATCAACAATAAGCTTCAAAACCTACATGCCATGATAGCCACACACCTCCCTGATATTATGTGCCTATCAGAAACATGGCTTAAACCGATCATCAAAGATGAAGAAATTCTCCCACCTGGATATAATATTTTAAGGGTTGACCGTAAAAAAAAAAAGGGGTGGTGGTATAGCTGTCCTGTTCAAAAGTTCACTTAATATCATATTGCACCCTATTCAACCCCCTATAACAGCCAATGCAGAAACACTAGCCTTAAAAATATGCCTAAATAACCAAAAAAGTATTAACCTCTTTGTAATATATATTCCACCTGGGAACAATTTAGAAACCATGGAGCTAACGTTAAATTGGCTTGCTACAAACTACCCTCAGGAAACCATTGTGCTAGGCGATATTAACATTGACTGGACACTATGTTCAGCACAGACTAATCCCACACCCATTAACCTGCATGGATTCTCCCAAAATATAATCTTTACGACAAGAATAGGTAACGCTTACCAAAAAGAAAGTATACTAGATTGGATCCTTACCAATAACCACGCCCATAAGTATACCACCGGGACCCTTCCTAATGACCCGAGTGACCATCTTGTCACTTTCTTAATTAAACATAAAGTTTCTAGGACAAATCTTCCCTTACATAGACTTATTAGAAATAAGAAGAAATTTGTTCCATCACAATTTGTAGCAGAACTCAAGTCCTGCAACTGGACAAAGCTAAAAACTTTACTCCTAGAGGAGAGTGTGCCATTTTTTAATGACACATTCCTAAAGATTCTTGACAACCATGCTCCTAACCGACTTACCAGGACTAAGGTGAAGATAGCTCCCTGGCTATCCAAAGAAACGAAATCCAAAATTAAAATTAGAGATAGAGCATGGGACAAATGGTGAGCCACCAAGGCACCCCTAGACCGTATTAAATTCCAGGAACTTAGAAATGAAACCAAAAAAGCCAGCACTATGGACAAAAAGAACTACTTCTGTCACCTTCAAGACAAACACCAGAACAGCCCTAAGAAGTTCTGGGCAGCCTTAAATAATCTCCTCCCATCCTGGGAAATCAGCCACTCCTACCCCTGAGACTCTTATTGACAAAAAGCCTGAAGTCATAGCTAACACCTTCAACTCCTTCTTTACAGAAACTATTCAATCTCTTGCCAATCAACTCCCCCCCCCCTTCCCCACCCCAAACTAATGTTAATGAAGCCACATTCCCATCCTTCAAATTACAGCCTATCCCTACCTCTTACATCAAAACCTTACTGAAAAACTTAAACCTACCACCCTCTTGGCAGATCGGCTCCCAGCCGAATACCTGCAAATAGCAGCTGACGCTATAGCCTATCCCATTTCCATCCTGATAAACAGAACCTTTACTGAGGCCACAATACCCAATATCTGGAAAATATCCTACGTAATACCACTTCATAAAGGTGGTCCTTCTACCGAACCATCTAACTACAGACCCATAGCAATTCTATCTCCAATAGCTAAGATCATGGAAAGATGTGTTCATAAACAATTTTTTAATCACCTCTCTCTAAGCAATCTTTTGACCAAATCTCAACACGGCTTTAGACCCTACCATAGTACGACCACTGCCCTCCTATCCTTTACCGACTCAATTAATAAAAATCGCAACAACAAAAAAATATCTTCTGCCCTATTTCTTGACCTGTCAAAAGCCTTTGATATGGTCAATCACCAATTACTGCTACAGACGCTAAAAACCTTCCACTTTGATAATTCAGCTCTCAATTGGTTCCATGCCTATCTCTCGGGAAGGCAACAGGCAGTCCAATGGCAAAATAAGCTCTCTCAACCCTTACCTAATACCATAGGAGTTCCACAAGGCTCCATTCTAGGTCCCCTTCTCTTCTCCGTGTTTATAAATGAACTCCACTCAGCTATCCCTCAAGCCACATGCATCCAATATGCAGATGACTCCACCCTCATCTGCTCAAATGTCGCTCTCCCTGACTTACAAGTAATGACCCAACAATGCTTTGGTACAATTGAAAAATGGCTATCAGAGAGGAATCTCATCCTAAATCCTAAAAAAACTAAGTTATTACTATTCTTTCCCACCTCAGTTCCTTCTCCAGCACAAAACTCCCCACTAGCTAATAATAGCATCTTCTTCGTTCAATCTAATAATGGCACCATAATTAAACCTGACACTAACACTAAACTACTAGGGGTCACTATTGACAATAAACTTAAATTTAACTTACACATCAGTCAAACCATAAAGACTGTAAATAAGAAACTCGGATCACTGTATAGAATTAAGAACTTCCTCACCCCCATTGCCAAACTAACCATAGCACGTACCCATCTTCTCTCCACACTATTGTATGCTTCCCCTGTTTTCTCTTTCCTCAACATAGGGGACATTAATAAACTTTCAGTGACTTACAATCACATTGCTAGACTCATTACAGGTGCCCCTTATAGAACACATCACTGCCTTAACCTAAAGAAACTTGACTGGTTAGAACTACCAAATATTCTCAAACATAACCAACTCTCTGAAGCATATAAAATCATCAAGGAACCTGAAAAAACTCCCTCACTAAACATTCTACTGACCCTCTATTTCAACCTAAGTAATCTTTCCTCCTCTAACAGATTACTGGTCCAAACCATCAAATCCAACAATATGGGAGGGGATGCTCTCTATGCTAATTCCATAGGCAAGGTTTGGAACTCCCTACCTAACAACCTAAGACTCTCCAATTCACTTTTTCAATTCAAGAAAAATCTTACCCAATACTTTAAGGCACATTGGATATGCCCCCTGCGTAAACCCAGGCTAGGTTCCTGTCAACTTTAACACATCCTACACTACTTGAACAAATTGGATATCTTCTCAATTTCTTACTCTAACCGACTACTATTCCTACCCCTCTGTAATAAAGTAAGCAGTTTCTTCATCATCCCTCAGAAATCTAGAAAAGCAATGAACTGGAAACTCTACATAGTACTTTAAAGTCCCTTGAACTGCACTAGTTTTTCACTAGTTTTTTCTCTTCAGAATTGTATTTTAACTGTAATTCTGCTATCATCAGTTTTTACATGAATGTATACAATATGTTAACTACCATATTTTTTTTCCATCTATGTAATGTGTAAACTTATATGTATTTTATTGCAATGTGGAACTTTTCTCCCCGGGCCTCCGCTGAAAATGGACATGTATCCAGTCGGACCATCCCGGTCAACAAATGTAAAATAAATAAATAAATAAAAAGTATATATAAAGAACCATACAAGTACTGACTAACATTTTTTTTTTGTTTGTATGGACATGCTTAAGAAAGTCCTAAAATATTCCCCTCATTTCAACCTGGTCAGAAAAAAAGAATAATTTATTATGTACTGAAGCCAACTCTGCAGACAGATCTGGTACTATAACTGAAGATGCAAATCAAACAAGTGCTCCAAATAACAGGAGAATATTAGGGACATGATTGAGGATGCACAAGCATGAAGACACTTTAGTGTTAATCGAACTGCATACTGTTCAAAATACTTTTTGTAATCACTTCTCCTGTGGCAACCAGAATTTTTTTTTTTAGAGTTTTGGGATGTTTTAAGCTATGTAGGTTATGGAGGAGGCAGCCAGGCACACCCATATAGTTATTCTGTCTCTTGTGGCTTGCTGGCTCAAGCTAGGGCTAAAAGAGTGTGTGGTAGCTAAGCTAAAGCCCAAGAAGGTGTCCGGTATCTCCAGACAAAAGAGGAACTTGCTATCCTGCACATCTCTGTCAATGCTTTATCTGAGACAGTAACAGAACTTTTACATGATATCTTGTCCCTTAAAGAAGCCAGTGAGTGTGTTCAGAACTAACTGTCTGCGAATTATCAAAGGATGGATTTGTAGCACTTTACCCCTGACATAGCAGAAGTTTATGGTAACTGCATAGGTTCATAGGTTTATACTAGGCTATCTGCCCTAAGGCATTTATAAGCCTAGCCCAAATTTTTGTGGCTTACGCCACCCCTCATATGAAAAAATACTGTGCCCATTAGTTTGTTGTGCCTCTGTCCAGCAGTGACACAGAGATGATTCCCGGGGTAAACCTACGATCTCCCATCCACAGGTCAAGATTTCTCTTGAACAGAGCCAGCGAGGTGCTCTGCCTCACATGGACCGGGATTTTATTCCACAGCATAGGGAGTCTCTGAGTGATAAATCTATTTAACGTCCTATTTATATCCATGCTAAGGTTTAAGTCGCTTTTTCTAGTGGTTTTGGTGGATTTGGATTTTTTGAGGTGGAGCATGTCCATTAATTCCGGGTTGGACATGGCCTTGTATGTCAGGCACATGTCACCTCTGAGCAGACGGTATGCGACTGAATAGAGCTGGAGTTTCTTCAATCTGGCAGCATATGACAGATTTTGGAGTCCCTTTATCCTTTTGGTGAGGAACTTTTGGGGTCTCTCCAATTGCTGCAGATGTCGGGTGAGATACATCCCGAATGGGGCATTGTACTCGATCATTGGTCTGATAAGAGAAGAGTACAGGGGAACAATGACCTCACTAGATCTGGATGTGAATCCCTTCATGATCAGGTGGGCAATGTAGAAGGTCTTTCTAACCACTTTAGCAACGTGAGTGTCAAAAGAATGTCTCATACAAGCAGATGAACTTCAGCTATGGTACAAATGAATGGAAATGAAACTAGAAGATACTGAAAACTTTTCTATATGTAACAGTTTACTCAAATAGGAGCTCCTTGTTGCATTTATTAGTAAACAACTCACTACACTGCTAAACAAGCATGCACCAATCACTGCAGAGAAAGCTCACAGGATTGCCTTGAGAGTCCTTCAAACCTAACCTTCCCCACCATTTAACCATTTAGTTCCTTAATTTGTTATGATAGTAATAAAGGCATAACACTAAGAAATGTTATTAGGATATTCAAAATATGGCTATTTTATGTCCAGTTTATGAAATTATAACATACATAGACTGGAGTCGAAGAAGTGGTTAATCTCTGCATTGAAGAGTATGTTACAAAAATGTATGGAAAATAGATATACCCCGGGATTCATGAACCGTGCGCCAGGCGCCCGCATAGCGTCGGCGTTATAAAGCCAAATATGGCCACCGAGTGATTCAGGTATGAATCAATCCCACGTGCACTACCGGCGTGCGCCGGACCTGCGCCTCCCCCGGCGTAGGTATGCTAATCACACTGTGTGCGGTATTGCACCATGCAAATGAAGGCAAATAGCGATCCACGAAGTTGTGCAGGCGTAGCGTAAGGGCACGGCAATGTAAACCAAAAAAAACGGTTTACATTTAGCCAAACATGACCAAGGAGTAATGGAAGGCTGTCAACGTCAGGTATCATACAGGTGCAATATGCCAATGGCGAAAGGCACCGAGAATGTCCAAAGAAAACATGCACAAACTGTAAATAATGACATAATTGTTATGTATGCAGAAACCACAGCAGAACCCCCGGATATGTGCACAGAAGGTGCAAAACAATTAAATAATATGACAATGTCCTAAAAGAGCAGTATAATACACATTAGATGCACAGCCACCACACACCATAGTATGTATGGAAAGCCTCAACCCCAGCGCAAGGGTTGTCAAGGAGTGGCGGCAGTGTTCGGCGCCGTAACCATGTATTAGCAGTCAATGCCATGCAAATGAGGCAGATAATAGTGAATCGCAAAACCGGCGCCGGTGTAAGGATGGAGCAAACGGCGCAGCGGTAGTACACCGAGGAGTGGCCTACACGGGATACATGTCAATCGCAGAGGGTGTGCCACTGTAGGAGGAAGCACATTGGAGGCCAGCAAACATGGGCTGTACAATGCACATCACAGCAGCAGGATCGGCGTGTGAGGAAATAGATGCGCTGAGAGTACATAATTCCCACATAGATGCATGTGCACGAGGATGACTACGTTCCCCAACCCAGTCATGTGATGGCCTCCCCATCAACAACCATGGATATAGGAAGGTAATGCGGAGAATATGAGGAAATGCGGAAGCAGTGTAATTGGAGCCGTAATGAGCAATCAACACCAATCAATCCAGGAAGGGCAAACGGCGGCAGCTGACAACTCTGCATGCAGACTCCTGCAAACGGGAAAGGGAGGCATAGGAATGCAAAGATAGTAGGGGATGTAGTAGAAATGCAAAGAGCAAAGAACCGAAATAGCACAGCCAAGTACAGAGGTAGCATAACGGCGGCAGACAAAATGCATCATATGCCATGTGCCTGCAGGATGCACTGCAGGCAATAGTAGGTGCAACGCAGAAACAGTAATGTAAGATGCAAAGCTAAGCCAATGCAGGCAACTGTAATGTAACACTAAAGGCAATACCGTTGCAGTTGCAACGTAAAACACCGAAGATAATCCACAGATACGGCTGTACAGACACACCCAATGACATCACCGGGTATACAGCACAACAGTATAAAGTGGAATGCACACAACACACAGCGTGATTTCCCAAACGCCGCACCGTAGGGTGTAAACACACAGGGAACTTTTAATATGTATATGTTGGGTGCCGCCATGGCCGTGATGCATAGGTATGTGTCAGAGACAGACGGAGTTGCGGAGGAGGGTGCCGACAACTACCGTAGGCCTCATAGGAGAAGGAGAGTGTTCAGACCAAGGGTGACCTACCAGGGGCTGCAAGACCTGGAGATAGTAGAGCGCTACAGGGTGGACAGGGACACGTTACAGCAAATAGTGGAGCTGTGCAGGCCACGCCTGAGAACAAGAGACAACAGAGGGGAGCCCATCCCAGTGGACACAAAGGTATGTGTGAGCTTGCGAATACTGGCTACAGGTACCTTTCAAAGGCCAACCGGGATATAATGGGTATCTCACAGGCATCAGCATCCAGGGTACTACACCAGTTCCTGGATGCCATGTTACTGTTATGCCCATGAGTATATAAACTTCCCCAGATCTCAGGAGGAGTTGGCTAGCAATATCGCCACTTCCACCGTGTGGCACAATACCGGAGGTACTGGGTGCGATAGACTGTATGCACATAGAAATCAAGTCACCGCCGGGGAGCAGGGTAGACGCTTACATAAACCGCAAGGGATACCCCTCCATCAATTGCCAGGTGAAGTTGTGCAAGCGGGGCATTATCATGGATGTGTGTGCTGGCAGCAGTTTGCCCATTTGTTCCACATTATGAATGTGTGTATTCCTCATTTTGGACATGGAAGGTCCCTTGTGGGCTATGCTGGCAATATGTGTATGTGTTTGGGATGTTGAAATCATGGTTCCGCTGTGTGTGTTGCAGTACTCTCCAGGCACATGTGCCACATATTCAAAGTATGTTGTATGCTACACAACATGTTCTGCGGAAACAGCTGCTGCAGGGTAATAACATCTAGGCATACAACTACAGGAACCATAGGCGTATGTACAGCAGTACCCACAAAGTAGTACTGACACCTCCTCAGTGGCTAGGGCGTGGCGCCGTAAAATGCATGTCCGCAAGTACCGTATGGGCGGACCTATGTGTGACTCCAACAAAGGCACCACCCAAACACTGCACACGATGCAAAGCAGAAATGTCCCAGAATGTACCACAGGACCATAGCCAACAGGAGATGCAAAGGACGCATGTACAAACCATGACCGTATGTATAGCGGCCATATGGTAGACTCAACACGATACGTCGGCAACGTTACACAGCATCAGGCATGTACGGCGAAAATACGAATGTGCTATCCTGGCACCGATCGTGGACACTTACGGTCTTGTAAATACCGATGTGTGTTCCACGACCGTTAAGTAAGCAAGCGCCACACGAATAGGAAGCTACTGGTAGCATACAGGCCGTCCCAAGTACAGGACCACAATCACCGTAACTATCAGTGACAAAATGCCAATGGATAGTAGGCACGGACGAACATCCGCAGATATATAACCGATGTGAAGGAGGAATACGTGCAGGAAGCACACATGCAGGCGATACCGACACCACACGACATCAACAAAACAAACATTCCCAGAACAACAGACAGGTAACCTGCAGCTCCCCAAGCAGGGATGGAGCACACACACAAGCATATCTTGTATGTATAAATGCAAGACCCACACCCCGTACCCGTCACCCACATCCGCAGATATACCCCATCGCACATATCAAAGGGATAACAGCCAAAACCGTAGCAAAAACATACAGGCAGTCAATGACAGCGGCATACCCGCAACAAGCCGCGTGGGTAGCACTAGCAGTAGCTGATGCATCCTTGCATCCGTTGTGTACAGGAATATAACAGCTATGTTACACATCTGAATGCACAACGCCATCGACAGACGCCGCCAGGACACGGACACCCACATGTCGAACAGAATACCATACCCAACACACACAATCCACGGCTAACACCACAGCATAATGTACCTGACACCACACATAGCGTATGCAGTCACACAAACATGATACAATACATACCATCCCCACGAAGGTAGTGCAAATAACCAACGGCCACACGAGGAATGAACCATGGCCTAGTTTCATGGTAGCGTCACGAATGGAGGAGGATCACCAGTGATATGCTCATAACTACACCGAGGAACAGCTATTGGCGTCATGAACCCACATGCCTCAGGTGACGACGAATAAAAGGAAGACTCCCTGGATATTCAAACCGTATGTTCATACCAAACACAAAGTGAATCGAAAGCAAGGAGTTAGAGGTAAATATTGGCGAATACAGAAGCAAAGGCGGAAAGGTATGTCGAACCCACGAGATGTACTGGTGTGTAACGCATGATGCGTATGACTAATCTGCACTGTATGTGAACGATGTGTGTAAGTAAAGATACCTGTCCATCAGGCAGAGAGTGGTGAAAGGTGGTTATGTAATGCTAAGCCGTGGAGCATACCAACGACTGTGGACAACGTGTGCACAGCAGTGGGACAACATGTACACAGCCGTGATAACCCAAGGTCCGCCATAGGGATTCCAAACACAGAACAATGCCACCACCCACGCTGATGCTGTCAGTGGATATCGAACAATGAAGTGCCACAGCAGGGGATAGGACATGTATGTATAGTGTCACAGCACACATGTGCATGGGCATATACCATCGATGTCATACGGAATGTGCGCACGACAAGCACGTATCCCTCGCAGTAGGGGTGACTATGTCAATTATGTGTAATGCAAAGCTGTCATGATGGATATGTTCAGAAATCATAGACAGTATCACAGGCATAGCATGCATGATGGAGGGATGGCCTAATGTTATGTACATAAACAGGATATGTATGGCCTGCACATATGGGACAGAGTAGTAGCAGAATAGGTACCCGAATTGGAGGGAACAGCAAGTAACCATGTCCAAAGCGTTCCGTAGCAGGTGCAATGTGTGCAACAATGATGTCCGGCAGGGCCGTGTGTAAACACATGTGCAATGTACACAGTAGTGTCACCCTCCCCCCCCATGGTAGTGTCCACTGATCGGCAGAGGTGGATGTCAACTGTATGTCTATACAGTACTTCGCTGTGGTGGTACCATGGGTCTGTGTCACCCTACCAGCAAGGAGCTATCACATGACTAGTGACACAGTGTGTCGCGGTGGGATGTGCGCAGGACCTATGTCCCACAGCACGGTGTGTGTCCAGTCTGTGGAGGTCACACAGGCGCCCAGGCTGAGCAATGTGGCATGTGTGCACACATGCAGGAGTGCTCCTCCCACCCTGCCCACTGCAAACGCCATGTAGGAGTACTACATGCATCAGTAATGCGGATAACATGGCCCATGGCAGAGTAGATGACACCCATGTGTTAGTGGTATGCAGGTGAGTACAGATGTGTTTCATGACTGTCATTTGCATATGTAAACTGTCTGAGCCGGGTAGACATCACGGCATGACTATACTGAGACATGTAAAGTTGTATCCATTGTGTAAGGTACACCACATATGTGTTATTGTAACACTGCCCGTGTGTACATGTGTGTATGGCACAGGTACAAGGGCACCCAATGTATCAGCTAGACATACGGTCCAGAAATGCGTGGTCCTGCACATGTGTACACACGCCATAGTGGAATATGGCAACCACAGCACCATGTGGGGCATGTGTGTGTACAGCAACCATGTACAATGTGATATGCATGTATAGGGACAGTATCCATGTGATACACACTGCATGACTGTCACTATGCAAAGGTGATGTGTATGCACTATGTGTGATGTAACTGATGCAATGATATCTACATGATATATCTGCCACACTGACACCTGTATGGTTGTTAGCAATATGAGTAGGATGAGCTAGAATGCTGCCAGGTATGTAGATGTGGTATATGTAGGCATGGACAATACTCTGTGACAGCATGTAGTGTATGTAAGCAAATAGTGAGCATGAGGGGCCACATGACTGATGACTGTGCAATGTCACACGTACCTGACTTGTTGTAGTTAGCATGATATGCCTGCACCACTGTGTGACCTGTACAGGAGGCACATGGCATAACATCCTGAGACATAGGGCGATGTGATGCTGGATGTGTACATTGGCAATACCATAAAGTGGAATGGCGCTGAAGGGCAAAGAGCGGATAATGTCTGATTTGATACCCTCTGTACCACACCAACCACCCATGCAATGGTATGACAGGTGGCCAGCATGTGGATGTGGTGTGCTGTGGCACAGAAGCCCAACAAGGGTGCCAGTAAAGGCATGGAGGTCGTCAATGAGTGTGTGAAGCATGTATGTGAGGATGTGGCCCAGTGCCATACTGAATGGCCCAGTCATGGGTGTACAAATGCAGCCCCATACGTGCAATGCAGTACCACCCATGTGTAGTGTGATAGATGTGGTAGTGTGGTGGTCAGGGTACACAACGTACATGAATGGGCTAGCAGTCAATGCAGTGTGCTGCTGCAGAGACATGTAACAGCCAGGTTGGCGGGATACAACAACGACGGAGATCGGAGGTGACATTGGGACCGTGTTCTCAGACATAACGTGTGCATGGCAGTACTATGTATGTGTCCACAGGGTTAATACAATGTCCAGCCATGGATTGGAACCCTGTAGTGAGTGAGAGTGTGTATTGTTGGTAGGTACCCCATTGGCAGGCACGATGCCAGCAACATCTGTGTTGGCAATGCCTGCATGAGTGTTGTATGCTGCATTGAATGTGGATGTAGCCAAACAGCAGAGACATACCAGCACACTGCGTGAGGGCCCACACTGCAATGTATGGCAGTCATGTGTAGGTAGCTAGCTGTGGGTATGTGATGCACCATGAGGACACACCATGACTGTCAAGTGACACACCACACACATGTGAACATAACTACCGTGCAACAGCCTGCACATGTGCCCATACAGCACGTGTGCATGGAACAGGAATACCACTGTGGCGTCTGTGAAAAGGCCAGTACCACCATGTCTCTGTGTGGAATAGCATGGTCCCTACCAGTGCGTAAATGTAGCAGAAGTGCACTGTGATATGTGTCGGCATAGTCATGTAGACTGTCCATCGTACGGGGTGCCATGCCATCAACTACCTCTGTCAGTGGATGTCGGTAGTACCGGCTGTAGAGCATATGTACCATGCATGCTGCGATGGTCGTGAGTCTAGGGTGTGGCTAGCAGGGCTGAGAAGCATGGATGTTCAGCAAACAGAGGGGGGATGTGTGTAGGCATAGCACACAGACACATGGAGGTTTGGTGCATGCCGAGGGTAGTGTAGGTATGGTATGTGTCGTGTAATGTGTCACCCAGCTATGCGTACTGCATGGCCAAGCATGTGTGGGTACATGGGAGTCCATACTAGGGAAGTGCGTGTTGCTGTCAATACATAGCAGTAGCAACTGTCCTAGGTGCAATGTACAGTATGCCAACACGGCCAGCATGTAACCTGTGGTGTACAGTGTATTCACCGTTGCGTGTCACAATGTGCATAGCGGTCACGAACATGGGTATCTGAACATGGATTACCTATGATGCAATGTGTCTCGGGAATATACAGTATGTGTGTAAATCACTGTGTGGTGTGGGAACCACCCACCCGTGTGTGTTGCAGTCCAGGTATGTGCCTGGGAGGTATGATCTGTGTACAATCTGGACTGGCAGGTGTGCCGTGTAGGGCATGGAGGCAGGTCCCAGGCACTGCAGATAAATGACATGCATACCGTACTGTGTGTGCAGTGCTTGTGTACAGCACAGTGGAGGGTGTAAGCATTGTCACACATCACTGCATGCTGTGCCTACCTGTGACAGCCCTGCTGGAGACAGACATGTGACACTGCTGCACAGGCAGCATAGCATGTGAAGATGTACATGTGGGCTGCACACCTTAGGCAGATGTCCACAGGTCATGTGTGCCATGGTAGTGTGGTTGAACACGACTATCAGACTGGACAAACACCACATGCCTGCATAAGTACAGTATGACCATAGTCAACAGTCCCAGTGACAGAGTAGGCCAATGTACAGTATCCCTGCGTGCAGACCACTGGCTACTGGACACCTGGCTAGACACACACCGGAGGGTTAATTCACCATTGAGCCATCACATGTCCCAGTCCATGTGGGCCGTACAATGTCATCACAGGGTGGTCACAATAGCAGGTGGCAAGGCAGACACGGTGTACCAGGTGATGTGTCATGTGTGCATATGTCGAGTAGCACAGCCGTTCACATGTCTGCAACATACTGGTGCACGATGTATACTGTTACATGATGTATGGAACTGCACTGTCACCCACTACAGGGCCATCTGACACAGGTGTGTTGTGACAGGTGTAACCCATGTTTGCACAGGATACACACCGCTGTTGTAGGCAGCCATGCTGGTGGCTACCACTGATATATGCAGTGGTCATACAGACATACCGCACACAGTGTTCATGCAGGAATGTCCATTGTCGTGGGCGATGTGCTGCTATGTGAATGTAGGTGTGTGTTGTGAATGTTACACATCCAGATGACACCATCTGGCGCAGTCATGGTTGTCAACACCATTACACACATCCACAGCAGTCAGAACCCAGTCCTGACAATGTGTGTCAGTCACCCTCGTACTGTGTGACATATGTGCACATGGCGGAACACCTCCCACTGTCATCTAAGATGGCTACATGATGGCTGGAATGTGCTGTGGAAATGTACAATGCTGGTAGCCCAATGAAGTACCTGGAATCACACACAGTATGCTATGGCAGCCATGTAAACCATGCACAACAATGGCCTCCCAACAGACCCAAACAATGCATTGACACGTGGAACATGTGCACATGACAACCCCCAATGAGGTATGTTGCACATACTGATGTACAATTGTCATCTATGGCCATAGCATGGATGCAGACGCACACACCCCACAGGTAGTACCATGTGATGTAGGTAGGGGGGCATTGCTCGTGTACATGTGATAGTAGCTGTACAGACACATGTCGTGCATAGCCGTCATGTAGGGGTAGCTGTGGCATGTGACCGCTGGACATGCCCGTACAATTGACCATGTCCCACAGGAGATGTGTTATGTGTGTACCACATGTGATGTGCTGACAACAAGCTGTGACGTGTACGGCTGCGGTGTACCTGTGTGACATTGTCTGTGATGGGTGCAAAGGCATATAGTATCGTATTGCATGCCCACAAGCCCCACATAGGTGCATAGCCTGAACATACAATACAAGGAGTGTGTGGGATGATAGCAACCCACAGGAGGAGATGGGTATGGACGGCAGCCCACAACCACATGTGTGTGTACGGTGTTCACGTCCACGACACATGAGCATCTGAGAGGCTAGTGTTACAGCTGTACAGGGTTGCATGCATATATGTTCAGCAACATCCCTGTGTGTCCCACCACTGGCCTGTGGACCGATGGACACCAACCAAATGTGCAGATATGAGATGTGCACAGCACATCACAGATGCCTACTGTAGAACAGGCTTACCGTGTAGACATGTGCACAGTAGGTCTCGCCAGCTGCAGTCAAACATGTTATGTGCTGAACCACACCAATAGTCCAGGCCATGCCACAGATGGATGTGCATGCATCTGTGTATGTATGGCTGTGAATGTCTCGGCATAGCAATATAGCTGTGTCACCGTTGTGAACAACAATATGAATGGGTTGTATGTGTGAGGGGTGCGTCATACGTGTATGGTCAGATCGACGATACCATCAGTGACCCTGCTATGTGAACATCCCTGTCCCCATACATGGATACCTATGCTGTGCCCAACACCACATTCACAGAGGGAGGGATGGCGGTGTGTAGTGCAGCAGCAGACATGGGGGTGGCAGCAGGCACTGGATGTACACATATGTGGTACCCACATCAGTGCAGGCAACCATCCATGTGCGGGATAGCGGTGTGTGTCCACATACAGCACTGTGTTGATCAATATCCCAGCACATAGCACCTGCCAGGGTTACAGTGTATGCATGGATGTGTGATACCTGCATGCACCAGACACACCCTCAGCAAGCAGCGTGCAGCATACCTCGCTTGAGGCCAGTGTCCACACCATGGTGATAGACATGTTGAATGTCCATATACACATAGCAATGACATATGGAATGGACAGCCACCCTGCCAATATCATCAACCCCCAGGTGGATCACAACCCAGTGCCATGTATGTGGCATACCCTGCCATACCATGCAGACCTGCCCAGCAAGGCTGCATGAGCTATCACAGTCCTACATGGTGCAATGGACAAAGGCACTCTCACTATCAACCATACACAGCAGTAATGTGGCGGTGATGCACCCTGTGGTGTTACAGGTGCTGTGTGATGCTCTGGACAATGTGTGTGTGTACATGCTATGCATGGCCTTTCCTGCTAATGTGTCATGGTTACACATTGCCCTATGTCTATCACATGTGCAACACAGGTGAGCTGTGGCAAGTTGTCCAACACCCATACAGTGCTGTGTGGATGTACATGGCACAACACATGCATGTGCAGGTGTCCATGTGTATGTGTACAGTGCCACTGCTGACATTCACAATGGCTACAGACGTGATGTGTACTGACATATACACAGCGTCCAGGTGAACAGTAGCACCGGCGCCACATGGGGACCTATGCCAAGTGATATGGACACAGGTGCAGCCAGGTACACATGTCCACAGCAGGCTAACATCTACATGGTGCGTGTACAGTGTGATGGGGTGGCACACAGATATGATGTGACACCCACTGCTCAATGGTGTGAAGCCAACACATCGGCTGTGACACTGCCACGATGCCTTTCACAGATTACTGTGCAGATGTCGTACTTGTCATAGCAATGTATTTCCAACAGTATGCCAGCACAGCAGTGTAAATGTGACCTGCCACCATCATTATGTCTTACAGATAATGCCACGTTCCTGGCTTCCCGCTTTCAGTCGACAGGAGGAGGAGGTGATCATCCCATACCTCCATACTAATCATGACGTCTTATTCAGTCATGTGCCACAGCAGGCACAGGAACGACAGGAGATGTGGGAGGAGATGTGCAGGAGGGTGAACAGCCTGGGCGGATACAACCGCACTTATCAGCAGATCCGCAGGCACTGCACAGACCTGATCCGGCATGCAAGACAGCGTGCGCTGCAATGCCAGACAACAATGTGGGACAGGTGGTGGGCCACCAACCCAGCCCCACTCACAGCCACGGAGGAGCTCCTGGCCAGTCTGGGGACACCCACGGAACAACACGCAGAAACCCATGCGTCCATCGTGGAGGTGGGTGTCTCCCGAACTATGAGCTTGGAGCTGCATGGTAAGTCAGTGTTGCATGTTTGTATGATAAGTGACGTGGGGGTGGGTGTCATAGTACAACACATAATATAGCAATACATGCCAGGTATATGGCCACACAAGATGCATACTACAGTATGCTATGTTGTGTTAGCAGACATGTGCATAGCACATGCTAACTCACAGATGCATGATGTGACATGCACAGTGCTGACCGTGGCGATAGTAATGGATAATGTATACCTTTGTGTCATCCCTTTACAGGTGCGTCTGGCGTGTCGCAAACACAAGGGTCTGTTGCAGGTAAGTCTGTTGCTAGTCAAAGGCATGATATGGTGTATTGATATTCCCCATGTGTCCAGGCATGACATGCACACCTGTGTGTGCCCCAGTCACGGTATACAGGTTGCACCACCGACACACACACCACCCATGTACAGTAGATACAACCGTTAGCGTGAGTGGCATGACACCACACGACCTATTGGTGTGTTACGTGCATTCAGCTATGCATACAATGGTGTAGGTGTTCCACAATGGCTGCATGTGTAGTATGCATCGGTATGCCTCTGCAGTATGCACACAGTACCACATAGTGAGCTGTGATCTTGCCAGAGCACAGGTGTTACCAATGTGAGCTATGCCCCTGCATCGGGTGCACGCGTTGTGACATGGCACATGCCATGTCCCATGCACGTGGATGTCTGGCTGCAACATTTTCACACCATGACATGACCTATGCACAATATAGCAGACATCCACACTGTCTGCATATCTGTAGGGAATGTGACACCTTACACCAGTATGGTTGTATGTCACATGGGCCACCACAGGGCCGTGTGCACGATGTCCACCACACACAATTGTCAATGACCCAGACAGACAAGGCCATGGTCGATACCTACAGGCATGTTGCCACACAGTACATCCACAGTGGGTAGTCACCGTTGCACCCTGTACACACATAGTGGGCTCATCACTGTAGTGGACCCCCTGGACATCCGATGTAGTACACCAGTGACATGGAATGCCTCTCCACAGCTACTACAGGTGCCTCCAATGTCCACCATATACGTGCTGCTGAGCAGCTGAACTGACTTACAGACATGGCAATGTAGCGTCCAGGTCACGCATCGCACAGAAACATAACTGTGTCCTGCTACTGTGCAGTGGCACAGTGCCCGCACTCCACACTGTACAGCTATGTACACAGCTCACACCAACCGCACCTGCACAGACATCCCTGTTACCCATACATTGTATCTGTAGACTGTACACATAACACTGCACCGTGACAGCCGTTGTGATGTGGTGCATGCGGTGGGACACCATCGTCACATGTCCACATGATACCACACATGTTTGCGGTGTACATGACATAGTGTCGGCAGCCATGTGTACTGTCAACTCGCCCGTGGCCACACGGTGTATCACGGTGATGCATGCAGACTACCATGAATGTGTGTACTGCATGCCTACTAAAAGACACCTGCCTGTTGTACTGTTCCCACCAGGGCAGTGTGCATACTGCCACTATGAATGTCTGGTCTACATTCACTGGTCTGTGGTGTGTGAATGCTGCATGCCACCTGCATTATCACATGCATGATGTGTGTGTGTGTGTGTGTGTGTGTGTGTGTGTGTGTGTGTGTGTGTGTGTGTGTGTGTCTGTATTGTAACCGATGGTATGTCTTTGTATTGACAGGTGCTGTAGGTGAGTTCCCCTCCTGCGGTCCATCTGATGCTAGTGTCCCCACAGATACTAGTGGTGATGACCATGTGCATGAGGCACAGGCAGGGTCGTCACAGGCAGACACTGTGCCATTGGAGAACATCACACTTACGTCCCCTTCATCCCTGCACATGGTTCGGATGCCGACACATACCCCAACACCGTTGCCCATAGATGACGGTCAGTCAGCGTCTGTTGGCACCGAGCAGGAATGTGTGGTGGCTGCAGAAGGTGTGGGTACACACGATGTTGCCAGTGTAATGACTGGTGCAGTGCCACGCAGGCATGTGGCAGGTGCTGCCGTGGGGAGCACCGCTAGACATACACCTGCCATACAGGGTGCAGCAGCTGGTATAACCAGACGTATGTTCCAGACTGTAATGGCGGGCGCAGGCACGCCGAAATGGCAGAACCAGGAAGGGCAGAGGCTGCAGAGGTCTGCAATCCATTCCTTGAATGACAACATCCAGGCATTGGTGAATGCCCAACAGCATCTTGCCGATGTTCTGGATAGGAGATTGGGTGAGATGGCTGGTATCCTCGACCGAGGCATGGCCATCCTTGAGCGTGGGCTGTCCGTGCAGGAACACCAGGTAGGGGTGAGGCATAGGGCACGTGGGCGTGGGCCAGCAACACCACCTGGTGCAGGTCAGCGTGTGCGTGCCACCTCCCATGCCCACCCACACAGTGCTGGTAGCAGCAGCAGTGCAGCTGCTACTACACCAACCACACCAGGACAGAGCAGGCCACGTGGACGTGGCCCTGGGCCCCGGCGTGGGCACGTTTCCAGCGGACATGTGACATCGGAGAGTGGACAGTCCGTACCTCCACCCGGTCATGCCCGTGCGACCCCAGGCAGGCACGGGTCACGTCGCCGCAGGCGGACACAGTGAGCCGTAACACCTGCACTGTACAGTCTGGGGCTGGCAAGCATACCCCGTGTAGGCATCACAGATGACTGAACTGTGTACACACAAACCCACACACAGCAAACACGACTGTAGGGCTCCACCACACCCACATGCAATCTACACAGTCATGCCCAGTCAATGCACAGGCCCTTACACACACACATGATGTCATCCATTGGTACAGCCCATGCCTGTGGCACACATATCACCCTGTGCATATGATGAAGTCTCTGCCGCATAACTGTGAGCAACACCATCAGTGCACGGTTATGCAAACATATTCTGATGCACAGGGTGGACAAGATAGTGAGAGGTGTATGTGATACCTGTGTCCGCATAGTACGTGATGTGTATGTTGTGGTGTGTGTGTATGGCTGGTGACAGGTGTGTATGTGATGTGGGTTGTGCACTGACATCATGCAGCAGACATACCATGCAGGACAGGTGCATCATTCATTGATCTGTGTACACAGTATGCGTGGTGGTTACATGTGTAGCACCATGTTGGTTCAGTTAACCCGTATGACAATGATGGTGTACTTGCATGTACCTACTGGGAGCACTGTAATTAGTTCCCCACGTGTAGTCGTGGGGTACCCACAGGCATGTCTGGCAACATCAGCATAGCACAGGTACCCGCCACCGGCAGGGACCCTACATAGGTACATAGGCACATGTACATAACAGGGTATGTGCCCTATGACATGTGTGGACCTAGCATGACTGTGTGTGGCTGCTAACACCCCTCAGGATGGGGATGCCACATCCATCAGTCCCCAGTCCCTCGTCCAGCACTGACACACAGATGATGCCTGGCGCATAACTATATTCACACATCCACATGTCATTATTACTCCTGGATGAAGGCAGTCAGGGCCGTTCCTTCACATGGGCTGGCACTCCTCTACGTGTTGTAGGGGGTCTCCGTCCGTTGACCCTGTTCCCCCAGCACGTCCCACTCATCTTTGTGGTGATGTGTCTGACAGTCGCTTCTGTGCCCGTGTTTGCCTGGAGCCTAGGAAGTGGAATATGCCTATGTCACCCAGGTCAGACATGGCCGTGTATGCCAGGCACAGATCACCACAGAGCAGATGTGCTGGGAAGGTTTACAGCCGGAGTCCCCTTGGTCGTGCAGCTTGTGACACATGTCCTAGCACCGTCATCCCTGCCTTGTGTAACGTTTGCGGTCCTTCCAAGTGCTGCAGGCGTCAGGTTAGCTACAGGCCAGATGTGCCATTGTACGCAGTCATTGCTCTGGTGTGTGATGTGTACAGGGTACAATGAACACCCCTGATGTGGATGCGATTCCTTCCAGACCAGGAGGCCACAGTGGAATGTCTTCACACCCACATTGCCATTGTGTGTGTTGACAGAGGTTACCGACAGGTGTGGTAGCCATTTCCATGAACATGTCCACCATCTTGAATGGCTTACCACCTACATGTGACATTGGGCTGAACATGTCCTTCACACTGGGTAGGTCTGCACCTTCTCTGGCATGTAGTAGCAGGCCATGGCTCTGGCACCAGTTATCCATGTCTATAACGCCCTAGGTGGATGTCCGTGTCACATGGGGTGTTGGGTATGGTGGCCGGTGTGTAGTCGACTGCATACCTTGTCTGGCACAATCCCTCTATGATTGCATGCACATTGGAAGGTCGAATGCCGTATGGCAGGGGGCCCAGGACTGAGCCCTGTGGGCCTCCACTGGAGACCAGATATGAGTGTGACAAGGCACCAGGAACACCAACCCTGTGTGGTGTGACCTCCAACCTTTCTGAGAAGCATCGGGTGACATATGTCCCCACATGTATGCTGGCGAGCCTTTCCATGTGTCCCATGTGGAGTGTGCTCTGAATGCTCCCACCAGGTCATGGTACTGTGTGCAAACCCGTATCCCCATCAATGGCCTTGGTGACCACTCCAGACAGGACGAGCAGGTTCGGGAGGCAGGATCCGCCCTTGACTATGTTGTTGTGGGTATGTTCCGGTATTGGCTGTACACCGCTGTCTGTATCCATGGGCACCTGTATGGACCTCCCCACAGTTTTGCAGACAAGGCTTGTCAAGCTGATAGGGTGTGGCTGTCTACAGTCAATAAGAGCACTACCCTGGCATAGTGGGACCACAGAAGCCATATGCCATCCATCGGGGACATAGCCCATAGTAAGGCTAACATGACACAGTGGCCGCATGTGTGGGCTGAGGGCCTCAATGAGGATGGGTAGCACACAGCCAGGGACACCATCGGTGCCCATTGGTGCTGTGTCAACCGCCATAGAGATATGGGATCACTCCAGGCCATATGAGATGTTTCGGAGGCTACACTCTGGTGGGATGGATATGTCCCCTCTTGGGGGGGGGGGTGGATGTATGCATGGAACATGTCCGCTGGTTTGCAGACAATGTCTGTGGGTGCAGTGACCGTTGTACCATTCTGGACCATTTCCGTCCAGGTCTGTGTGCCCCCAACCATGTCCTTACCACAGTTAGGGAAGGCCCTATGGTTGTCTCATGTGCCCTCTGCAGTACCACTCCCACAAGCGGCTGTGGATGATTGTATGTGTGGCCGTATGGTGATGCCGGTATGAATGGGAGATGGTTTCCCTGGTACTGACATTGCTCTGTCATGTATTAGCTCCAACTGTTGATGTACAGCTTGTCAGTGGCTGGGGTCCACCACACCATGTGCCTACCTGTGGTGGACAAGGTCCTGATGTTATCATGTTTGCCTGTTGCAGACATGCATGTGGGTGCTCAGTGAAGGCATTCGTTAGGCGGTTGGCAGTCTGGCCTGTGTTCAACACTGGCATGGAGGACTTGTAGGGTACCACACCGGTCGTATGATGTGTGTGGTTTGCTGTGGAGAGGTCATCACTTTGGTCCCCCATGCCGGTGTTGGGTGCAGGATGTGGATGACCAGTGGATCCACTATATGGTCTGGCATCACCATTGAAAGCTGTACATCCTGTGTGGGGCATATCCTCACCATGTGTGATGGGCAGAACTGTCAGACATCCCCCCCTAGTGTGTATGGTGCATGGCTGTTTAACAGTGGCCAGGTGTGAGAACACCTGGGACGATGGCGAGTGTGTTGTGCCATGGGTAATGTTCCCAGTCTATGTATGGGTGGTTCATGTCACCCAATACAGTGCTGTTGTGGGAGCATGCACACTCACCAGTGTCCTCAGGACGTCTGTGCAGGTATCCTGTGTTTGGAAGGGTTGTCTGTAGCATGCAACAAACTGTAGGCCAGTCCTACACATGGTTCATTGCACCTAGATATTCCCCGCTGCAACGGCCATGTCTGTGGCATGGCCGGGTTGCTGTTGTGTGGCTGGACACACACGACAGTCCACATTCCGCCACCCATACCGTCGCACCATGTGTATGCATGTCTGCTCTGTGCCGAGTCTAAGTGTCTGAGCATGCCCAGTAGGCAGTGATGTACTGATCAGTAGTTACTTGGTATTCCCGACTGCAGCACTAACGTGTTACTGTACGACGACCTTGGGATGGTAACAGGCTGCGTGACTGTGCACTCTGACATAATTCCCGATCGGGCGCATTGCCTCTGCAAATGATACCACCCACGTAGGGATATGCCTCCTGACAGTGCTCTGCTCAGTAAACTCGGTAGCGCGTTCTGTAAATGCTTCATACTGTAGTGTGTTCATGTAGATAGGCCTAGGTTCGTCTCCCGTCCCTTCCGTGTGTGTGTGTGTGTGTGTGTGTGTGTGTGTGTGTGTGTGTGTGTGTGTGTTTCCAGCTGCCTCTGCGAATGAACATGCTTTTAGACGCTTTGCAACACATACCTTGGCTATTGCCAACTATTGTCTTGCGGGTGATGTCACCAGCCTACAAGTATGCCTCTGACAGCGCTCTGCTCAGTAAACTCGGTAGCGCGTTCTGTAAATGCTTCATACTGTAGTGAGTTCATGTAGATAGGCGTAGGTTCATCTCCCGTCCCTTCCGTGTGTGTGTGTGTGTGTGTGTGTGTGTGTGTGTGTGTGTGTGTGTGTGTGTGTGTGTGTTTCCAGCTGCCTCTGTGAATGAACATGCTTTTAGACGCTTCGCAACACATACCTTGGCTATTGCCAACTATTGTCTTGCGGGTGATGTCACCAGCCTACAAGTATGCCTCTGACAGCGCTCTGCTCAGTAAACTCGGTAGTGCGTTCTGTAAATGCTTCATACTGTAGTGAGTTCATGTAGATAGGCGTAGGTTCGTCTCCCATCCCTTCCGTGTGTGTGTGTGTGTGTGTGTGTGTGTGTGTGTGTGTGTGTGTGTGTGTGTGTTTCCAGCTGCCTCTGCGAATGAACATGCTTTTAGACGCTTCGCAACACATACCTTGGCTATTGCCAACTATTGTCTTGCGGGTGATGTCACCAGCCTACAAGTATGCCTCTGACAGCGCTCTGCTCAGTAAACTCGGTAGCATGTTCTGTAAATGCTTCATACTGTAGTGAGTTCATGTAGATAGGCGTAGGTTCGTCTCCCGTCCCTTCCGTGTGTGTGTGTGTGTGTGTGTGTGTGTGTGTGTGTGTGTGTGTGTGTGTGTGTGTGTGTGTGTGTTTCCAGCTGCCTCTGCGAATGAACATGCTTTTAGACGCCATAACACATACCTTGGCTATTGCCAACTATTGTCTTCGGGTGATGTCACCAGCCTACAAGTATGCCTCTGACAGCTCTGCTCAGTAAACTCGGTAGCGTTCTGTAAATGCTTCATACTGTAGTGAGTTCATGTAGATAGGCGAGGTTCGCCTCCCGTCCCTTCCGTGTGTGTGTGTGTGTGTGTGTTGTGTGTGTGTGTGTGTGTGTTTCCAGCTGCCTCTGCGAATGAACATGCTTTTAGGCTATGCCAACTACTGTCTTCTTGGTGATGTTTGTCTTCTACAAGTATCTCTGACAGCGCTCTGCTCAGCTCTGACAGGTGGCAGCGTTCTGTAAACTGTTCATACTGTAGTGAGTTCTGCTAGATAAGATAGTAGATAGGCGTCTCCGGGCCTTCCGTGTGTGTGTGTGTGTTTTTGTGCTTTCACAACTTCTTAGGAAAAAAAAATTCTTTAACTGTTCACAATCAACAATGTGAGATTTAAGAACTCGTTAAGACTCAGTGTTGATTGTGAACATTTTTAGAATTTGCTTTTTTCTGCAGAAGTTGTGGAAACAACGAAAACATTGCATGTTTTAATAAACTGTTTAAATGTTAAGAAGACTTGTGTTGTGTCGAACTACGGGGACTATTCTTGCCGCAGGTTGCTGGTTTGTTTGTTTTTCATAGTACAATATCATGTAATACGTGTGTTCATAGGATGCTTTCTGAGATGTTGACATGTGTGTGTTTCATTAGCAGTGCGTCTGTGCTTTCTATGCTGTGGCTACATGTTCATTGTTTGCATAGAAAGTGACAAATGGAAGTGTAAGGGTGGATATTTAAAGCCTGGATGCTTCCATGTTATGTGTAAGTCTCACGGGGCCTACGGGTGATAGCGCATACATGTCTATGAAGAACCTTTGGATACCATATGCGACCTGTCGTGGACAAAATGTTTCAGTTGACTGTTCCATCTACCTATGTGTGACATGGTTTAGGCCATAGGGTGCCAGCAAGTCTTTCCTGTTCATTGGGTGTTTGCCATGGTCAATTGACATCAATCCTATTAATTCACTGAAGGATGTCTTTCATTGGTGGGAACGCCATAGTTTGACCATCGTATGTCTTTCCCAGCCGACGTTGATATTGTGCCATTGGTATGTTTACACAGGTCACCCATCTGTTCCACTGTATGGAAGCGTGTGATCCCCATTTATGTGCTGGCAGATTGAGTGCTGTATGCGCGGTATCTGCCCAGCGGTATGGCTTTGTATGGGGAGTGTCTACTGTAGTCCCTATCTGTATTTCCTGGGTTATGCCTTGCAACAGCTGTGGGATTCCCCCAGGTTTGCAGCTATGGGTGCCATCTTGGCTGTACGTTTGTCCATCCATGGGAACTGCCTACTGGACACTAGTATAGGGCTGTACACATTTCACAGCTGCATTCTGCATTTCCGGTGGATGATCGGCATTATTAGTGCGGAGTAACGCATATGCCATGGCCACGTCCGCTGCACGGGACAAATCATCTGCCAATCCACACCGAGACCCATTTTGCATACCCACGATCCCATGTCTGCAACCTCGACAGTACCCATTGCACCCTTCATGTGTGCGGAAATGGGATGTGAACGCGTGTATGGACGCAGCAACCTGGGGAGTCCTATTCATATGTCCTGCATTTCATGGACGGTTGTCATCACCCTTGAAGACGCTTGTGGTGCATATATCTACCTGTGCGTAGTCACAGCTGTCACCTCTTCTGGGTCACACGATCGCAGCCTGTTGCCAACACTTAAGGAGAAATTTTGGGGCCTGCAATGGACACGATGTGCATATGTAAAGTGTAGAACATGTTGGACTGTGTGCATTCGCCAGTGGGTTTGACCGCCGTATGTTCCCCAGTCCCGGATGTCTGTTTGCCTACCCATATTATGTAGTGCTACGGAACCCGTGTCCTTCCACAATTAACCCATATGGTGTTACTGTAGTACTGCAGGTTGGCAACTGCTTTAAGTAATCCTCAGAGGTACCATTGTGAACTATCCGCCACTGTATTGTCATTATAACACAGCCGGTACATGTAGAACCTATTTATTCATGAAAGGATGTTATTAATGTGTGGGAACGCCGTAGTTTAACCATAGTATGACCTTCCTAGTTGACGTTGTTGGTGTGCCATTAATATGTGTTCCACAGGTTGCCCGTATGTTCCGCTGGAAGCGGGTGATCCCACATACTTGCTAGCACCTTGGCTGCTGTGCGCGGGATCTGCACGCGTCAGGATGGATGTCTATGGGGTGTGCCTACTGTTGTTTCCATCTGTATTTCCTGTGTTATGCCTTACTACGGCTGTGTGATTCCACCAGGTTTGCTATTATGGGTGCCATCTTGTCCGTACGTTTGTCCATCCTTGGGAAATGCCTACTGGACACTGGTGTAGGGCTGTACCCATTTCCCAGCTGCATGTAGCATTCTCCGGTGGATGATTGTCAGTATTGGTGGGTGGTAAGGCATGTTCTGTACCCACATCCCTCCCACGGGGCGGGACAATGGATCATCTGCCAATCATCTCCAACACCCATTTCTGCATACCCACGATCCCATGGCTGCAACCCTCGACAGCACCCATAGCAAATCCTCCATGTGTGCTGCAATGGGATGTGGACGCACATCTGTGGACTCGACAATCTGTGGATTTCTGTGCATATGTCCCGCATTTCATGGACAGTTGTCATCAACCTTGAACACGCTGGTGGTGCATATATGTAGCTGTGCCGTAGTCACGGCTGTAGTTCATCTTGGTCTTCCGCTCGCACCCGGTTGGCGTTGCAATAGGACAAAGTTTTGGGTCCTACAATGCACACAAATGTGCATATGTAAAATGTAGAACATGTTTGACTGTGTCCATCTGGCCAGTGGTTGTCACCGCTGCTGTATGTTCCCCAATCGCGGATGTGTGTTTGACTACACATATTATGTTGTGCTCTGAACCCATGTTCTACTACGATTAACCCAAATGGTATTGATGTAATGCTGCAGGTTGCCAACTGCTTTAAGTAATCCTCAGAAGGCCCAGTAGGACATATACACCACTGTATTGTCAATATAAAACAGCCAGAACATGCATACCCTATTTATTCATTGAAGGATGTTCGTTATATGCGGGAACGCTAGTGTTGAAACATCGTCTGACCTTCCTAGTTGAGGTTGTTAGTGTGCCATTAGTATGTGTTCCACAGGTCGCCCATTTGTTCCGCAGTATGGAAGCGAGTGATCCTCATGTTGTTGCTGGCATATCGAGTGCTGTGCGCCGTATTCGCGGCGGTCTGACTTTGTATGGGGAGTGTCTACTGTAGTCCCTATCTGTATTTCCTGTGTTATGCCTTACCGCAGCTGTGTAATTCCACCAGGTTTCCAGTTATAGGTGCCATCTTGGTCGTACACTTGTCCATCCATGGGAATTGCCTACTGGACACTGATATAGGGCTGAACACATTTCACACCTGCTTTTAGCATTACCCAGTGGATGCTTTGCATCCTTAGTGGGGACTAAGGCACATGCTATACCCACAGCCCTCCCACGGGGCGGGACAACGGATTATCTGCCAAACAACACTGAGCCCCATTTTTGCATACCCAGGATCCCATGGCTGCAACCCCCCACGGTACCCATTACACATCCTTCATGTGTGCGGGACTGGGATGTGGACGCACTTCTATGGACACGACAATCTTGGGATTTCTGTTCATATGTCCTGCATTTCATGGACAGTTATCATCAACCTTAAACACGCTGGTGGTGCATATGTCTAGCTGTGCCGTAGTCACGGCTGTCACTCTGTCTGAGTCGATCACAGCTGGTTGACGGTGCAAACGGAACAATTTTTGGAGTCCTACAATGGACATCGATGTGCATATGTAAAGTGTAGAACGTGTTGGCCTATCACCATCTGGCCAGTGGTTTTGACTGCCGCTGTATGTTCCCTAATCGCGGATGTCTGCTTGACTACCCATATTATGTATTACCTGGCCTATCTATATCCACGTGCCAGTAAGCGGAAATACAGCAAACCTTGCGTCCTGCCCATCTTCATAGAATACATTATTGAACATATATCGGCCAAAACAGACAATGACAAAAACGATACACTCCACAGTCAAAAGATACTGAGCTCTTTCACCTACTAACATGGGGCATCGTCGAAGTATGAAATACATTACATAGTCGTCCCTTATACACTTCCTTCAGAGTCAGTTTAAAGTCAATTAATCAATAAACCTGCTCATAGTTCAGTGGACAGTGCTCCAAGTCTTGATGATAACGTGACATATACAAATCAGTGTTGCATACATTACTTAATGGAAACAATACGACAACAATGTGTTAATATAAATACAATATTGGTCAATACAATCAGTATATTGAAACATAGTTGATAATTGTTGTGAGTAAACCTTAGAATGTAGTGTGTTGATCAGGATATTTTATATCAATGTGTATAATTGTAGCATTACGATTCCAAAGCATGGAATCAATAAGTACAATTTAAGCATATATTTTACAATTATGAATGTAAATGAGTGGAGGACACATCCTTAACCTTCCCTGCTTGAGTGGATCACACGCTTTTCGCATTTCTAATTGTGGGTTATGCGCAGGCGCACATGCATATCCGTATTCTGTTTATATATGTTTACTGGGTCTGTGTGGTTACATGGTGTGTGTTAGTTGTGACTATTCGGTAACATATCTCTGATCCGTCGACGGACGTGCAGAACGCACTTACAACTTTATACATGTAACAGTCTTTGCAGCATGGACGCATTACTGCGTTCACATCTATATGTTCTATAGTCGAATTCAAAACGTGACGGCATTCAGGTTTGCGGTTACTGTGACCACTACACGTTAGCTGTTCGGTGTCATTAATATGCATACCCATGGTACTTAGCTACATTTACATATCCCCCCACCACCCCGCCGCACTCACGCACGTCACAGGCATCCATTCTCCTGCTGGGAAAGGTGCGGTACTGCATGTTAAACATTCCTTATTCCCTCTCGCTCATGGCCCAGGATGCATATGTCGTGACCGCAGGGATGTTCAGATCACAGGTGCATATATACCCTACGCATACAGGCCTTCGATTGTCAGGGTGTTCCTGTGGTGCTTTGTGTTTGGTCTTGTCCGCCCAGTGTACGGAACTGCCCTGACCGTGTACGAATGTTAGATGAGTCACATGGGCCCAGTTTGTCCGTGTATATGATACCATGTCACCCCCCCCAATTATTCATAACCGTGTGCGCTGATTGGCCGGTGTACCCATTGTAGATCTTGTTATACTAATTGCACACGGTCTGGTCGAACGGACCTATTTCCATTACTAACCCTCAGTATGTATGACCTGTGTCGCAATATTGCATGGGTTTACCATTGCGTGACAGCTTTCACTGAGCCACAGACATGTCTGTTGCTTGGTTTGGGCCGGTTCCGCTCTGCTACACACATTTAACATGGCGGAACAGGTTCAACAGCTCAGCCACGGGGACCTCGGGCTCTCCGTCGCTGTTTAGTATTGAATCGTTATGTTGAGTTTGTTTCACAAAGCGAGACAGTGTCGACATTGGTAACGGACATCTCCGCGATGCGTCCGCACGCGGGTGCCGTATGTCTGCGTTTGGCGGACAGGCATTATGCTGTGCCATCTAGGGTTACCACCTGTCCCACTTTGCGAGGGACAGTCCCTCTTTGGGCAGTTGTGTCCTGATAAAGAATCTTAAAAATGGCAAATGTCCCGAGATTTTAGGACAAAAGTATTTCCTATATTTTATGTAATAGTTGCATAAAACAGTTATTCTGCATCTAAAATACCTAACTGTATTAAGGAACAGAATACGCAACTAAAATGCTACAAGAATAAGCTTTTATTTAGGCAAACAAAGGTAAGTCCTATCCTTTGTACTGACTGCGGGTATGAGTCGGCCTGTAAAATCTGATGTTCGTACCGAAAATGTCCCACTTTGGCCATTTGAAAAGGTGGCAACCCTAGTGCCATCATGTCTGGGAATATATGGTGTCTTGCCATAGATGATATGGCATACTAGCAATGACCCGCGTCTGGGTGTGGGTACTGCTGTATTACCCACGGGAAGAGTGGCCTTAGGTTAAGTGGTGCCCTAGGCAGAAGGACTCCATGTTGCCACCGCCACATCACCCGCTACCCCCCTCCTGGTCTACCTACACCAGATAAAGTCTGGAAAGGTGCCCCGAGTAGAGCAACGCCCTAGACGGCTGCCTACTTGGCCTATGCCTAAGGCCGGCTATGTGTGTGGTCCCTCGGGCATCGGACTCGGGAACGCGCCACGTCTGCCGTGGGTATGTCCAGCAATACCCACATCCGGCCGTGGTTTATTGCTATGATGTTCCATGTGTACAGTGGTGCCGGTTACCATACATATGCCTTTCTCAAAAGCCGATTTCACACTTCTGAACACTACTGTGGTCTCCTTTAAGGCCCCTGAGCCAGTGGTGAACATTCCTCAAACCGCTGAATCACGTACATATGCCTTCCACCAGCACCTACAGGACTGCATGGATGAGGCAATCCCATACAAAACTGTGACTCTTTGTACCAAAGACAAGCATCCAGTCTGGTGGACCCCAGCCATGAACAAGCTCTACAACGACAGGAGGTAGCTACTACAAGTTAAAGCGGAATACTTGTAAGGTAACACACCCTTGCTCATTATATGTTAAGAACTACAAGCTGTCATGAAATCATCCAGGGGAAATTCAACAGAGAATTTAACAAGGACTCAACAGACAATCATAAGGCCTTCTTTAGCTATGTTGGACACCTGGGAGGACACTCCCAGATATGCTCAGACTGGGTTCAGAATGATGTGAAGATGACTGAACCTACACACATTGCCAACATACTGGCTGACAGGTTCAGTGCTAACATTCCCCCACATGGAGTGATATCTATACCAGAGAATTGTAGATCCTGGAACATCTGTAACGCACAGGTGGGAAATGCTGTCTCCAAGGCAGTAAACACAGCATCCATGGGACCAGATGGTGTCCCAGCTGTGTACTCCATGAACTCTATGGGGAATTAAACCCACACTTAGGACAGCTGTTTAATCTTAGCCTCACCTCAGGATCATGCCAAGTAGTAGCACAAGGCGACAGTAGTCACACTTCACAAGGATGGTGCCTTCACTGACCCTGGTTATTACCATCCCATTAGCTTGACAAACCTTATCTGCAAAGCCATGGAGAAGGATCATAATGGAACTCATAGATAAAGACATAGGGGACTTGCATACTTTGGATCCAACCCAGTTTGGCTTGGTCAAAGTCAGATCATGCCTTTTACACGTGATTGACTTTGTAGGATCAATCACCAAGGCCATTGATGAGGGTAAAGCAGTCCATACAGCCTACCTCAACCTGGCAAAGGCCTTCGACACAATACCCCCCTCGGGTATCATTGATAAACCCATCATCTTGAACGTAAATCCATACATCGCCATATGGGTTGCAAACTGGCTAAGTCACGGAACCCACACGGTCATAGTTGCTGGCGCCATGTCATACTCACAGCCAGGCACAGGTGGTGTCCCATGGGGCTCAGTCCTGGGTCCACTATTTTTCAGCATCTACATTTCCAAAGTACAAGCAAACACAGGGGGGTTATGGCTGACAATGTTTGCAGATGACTGCAAACTGGGTGCCATAGTCGGACACACATCTGACACAGATATCCTTCAGGAGGGCCTCACAGATGTGGATAAGTGGTGCCAGAGACATGGCCTACAGCTAAATGCCAGGAAATGCATAGTCATACCCTTCGGGAAGAACAAGGTTACCCCTAGCTACCATATAGGTGGCAATCCACTGAGCACAGAGGGAGTTACCAGGGATCTGGGGACCCGGGTTGTTGTTAACCGTTCGTTCGACACACACGTTGCTAACGTAGTTAGGTAGACCTTCAACATTGCCCACATCATCATGAAGGGATTCACATCTAGATCAGGGGAGGTCATTGTCCCCTTGTACTCATCACTCATTAGACCTATGATTGGGTACAATGCCCGTTCAGAATGTATCTGACCCGACACCTGCAGCAGCTGGACAGGCCCCAACAGTTCATCGACAAACAGATGCAGGGTCTCAGGAATATGTGTTATGCTGACCGACTGAAAGAATTCCAGCTGTATACAGTCGCATACCACTTGCCCAGAGGTGACCTGTGCCTGGCATACAAGGCCATGTCGAACCCAGATCTGATGACTATGCTTCACCTAAAGAATTTAGATCCCTCAGAACCACAAGGGCAGGTGACGTACACCTTCACACTGTCATTAATAGAACGTGCTGGTGGGACAGATTCATCACCCAGACACTCACTATGCTGTGGAACAACATCCCAGTACATGTGAGGCCAAGCACCTCGCTGGCCTTGTGTTAGTATTTTGACAAGGATGTCTGAATTGATTTCTTTAACTAACCTTCTAAATGAATATTTACTTTACCACATTGTGAATCTTTACATTTCGTTGGTCTATTTTACATTAGTCATAATCATACGGTTTATCTCTATATATTATGGTTCATTTATATTACTAGGTGTCTGTAGTTCTTTTAATATATTGGCACAATCCGTAGAACATATATATGTAGCTTAAACAGTCAGACATTTGGAAAACATTATGTTGGTTCTTCTTTCATATATATACATATATTTCTATTTTTCTATGAAGAATGTAACCATACAAGCAATGTCTGATGTACTCACTGTGTGGAATCTGTAACCCAAGTAAAGTTTGTTTGCTTGTTTGCCTTTAAGGCATTTAATAAATACTTAGCACATCTAATTTAATGACCAATTAAGGGTTTTAAATGTAGTAGGTTGGACTGCATTGTATGTATTCTGAATAAGTCTGCTTATGAAGCAGACGAAAAGAGCTTCATTAAACTATGGTGACTGCATTTAATTCCTGGTGGGCTCTGAGTGGTCGCTGACGGTGTCTACAGTACCTCGTCTTTGCTTTGGACTTCTTCAGCTGGTTGTCTGTGTTTTTTGTATGGGGAATGTCAAGTGTAGTCCCTATGTGTATTACCTGTGTAATGCCTTACTGCGGCAGTGTAATTCTACCGGGTTTGCAGTTATGGGTGCCATCTTGGTCATACACTTGTCCATCCATGTGAATTGCCTACTGGACACTGGTATAGGGCTGTACACATTTCACACCAGCATTTAGCATTCTACGGTGGATGCTTTGCATTAGTAGTGGTGAGTAAGGCAGGTACTATGCACATCCCTCCCACGGGGCAGGACAACGGATTATCTGCCAGACAACACAAAGCCCCATTTCTGCATACCCAAGATCCCATGGCTGCAACCCTCGACAGTACCCATTACACATCCTTCATGCGTAAGGGACTGGGATGTGGGCCTTACATGTATGGACACGTCGATCTGGGTATTTCTGTTCATATGTCCTGCGTTTCATGAACACTTGTCATCAGCCTTAAACACGCTGGTGGTGCATATGTCTAACTGTGCCATAGCCACGGCTATAGCATCGTCTGTTGTTAAACGCGTCTGGAGTGAGTTATGTGAAAAGGTATTTTAGGGTCCTTCAATGGACACCAATGTGCATATGTAAAGTTAGATGTTGCTGGACTGTGTCCAACTGGCCAGTGCTTTTGACTGCTGCTGTATGTTCCCCAATCGCGGATGTCTGTTTGACTACCCATTCTTCCTGGTGCTACGTAACCAGGTGATTTACAGCTGTGAACAGATGGTGTACATCCAAAGATGCAGGTTAGCAACTGCTTCAAATGAAACTCAGACGTCCCAATAGGACATATCCGTCACTGTAATTGCAACATAACACCACCGGAACATGTAGATCCCCTATGTCTTCATTGAAGCATGTTGTCTTCATAGGTGGGAACGCCATAGTTTACATATCCCAGTTGACATTGTTGGTGTGCCATTACTTTGTGTTGCACAGGTCGCCCATCTGTTCCACAGTATGGTAGCGAGTGCTCCCCCATTGTGTTGCTGGCAGATTGTGGTACGCCGGTGTTTGCATGGCGGTCCAACTTTGTATGGGGAATGTCAACCGTAGTCCCTATGTATATTTGCTGTGTTATGCCTTACCACGGCTGTGTAGTTCCACCGGGTCTACAGTTGTGGGTGCCATCTTGGTCGTACGCTTGTCCATCCATGAGAATTGCCTACTGGACACTAGTATAGGCCTGTACACATTTCACACCTGCATTTAGCATTCTCCGGTAGATGGTTTGCATTATTAGCGGAGAGTAAGGCAGGTGCTACGCACATCCCTCCCACGGGCGGGACAAAGGTTTGCCTGCGAAACAACACCGAGGCCAGATTCTACATACCCAGACTCCCTTGACTGCAACAGTCGACAGTACCCATTACACATCCTTCATGTGTGCGGGACTGTGATGTGGACGCAGTTCTATGGACCCGGTACCCTGGGTATTTCTGTGCATATGTGCTGCATTTCATGGACAGCTATCATCAACATTGAACACGCTTGCGGTGCATATGTGTACCTGTGACGTGGTGACGACAATGAGTTCACGTGGGTAATGCAGGAAGCTAGCAGGCATTCAAAGATTGGAATTTTTGGGTCCTACAATGGACACCAATGTGCATGTCAGGTTAGATGTTGCTGGACTGTGTCCACCTGGCCAGTGCTTTTCACTGCTGGTGTATGTTCCCCAATCGCGGATGTCTGTTTGACTACCCATTCTACATGGTGCTACGTAACCAGGTGATTTAGTACTGTGAACAAATGTCATACATCCAAAGATGCTGGTTAGCAACTGCTTCATATAAACCTCAGACATCCCAATGGGACATATCCGTCACTGTATTTTCAACATAACACCACCGGAACAAGTTGATCACCTATGTATTCATTTAACCATGTTGTCTTCATAGGTGGGAATGCCATAGTTTACATATCCTACTTGACGTTGTGGGTGTACCATTAGTATGTGTTCCACAGGTCGCACATCTGTTCCGCTGTATGGTAGCGGGTGCTCCTCATTCTGTTGCTGGCAGATTGAGTGCTGTGTACGCCCGGTGTTGGCACGGTCCGACTTTGTATGTGGAATGTCAACTGTAGTCCCTATGTGTATTTCCTGTGTTATGCCTTACCGCGGCTGTGTAATTTCCCCGGGTTTGCAGTTGTGGGTGCCATCTTGGCCATACGGTTGTCCATCCATGACAATTGCCTACTGGACACTAGTATAGGGCTGTACACATTTCACACCTGCATTTAGCATTCTCCGGTGGATGGTTTGCATTATTAGCGGAGAGTAAGGCAGGTGCTATGCACACATCCCTCCCACGGGGCGGGACAAAGGATTGCCTGCGAAACAACACCGAGCACAGAGTCTACATACCCAGAATCCCTTGACTGCAACAATCGACAGTACCCATTACACATCCTTCATGTGTGCGGGACTGTGATGTGGACGCAGTTCTATGAACCCGGTACCCTGGGTATTTCTGTGCATCTGTGCTGCATTTCATGGACAACTATCATCAACATTAAACACGCTTGCGGTGCATATGTGTACCTGTTCATAGGTTCATAGGTTCATACTAGGCTATCTGCCCGAGGGCATTTACAAGCCTAGCCCATAGTTTTGTGGCTTACGCCACCCCTTTAGTATGGGGAACTATACCCATTATTTTGCTGTGCCTCTGTTGAGCAGTGACACTGAGGTAATCCCTGGGGTATATCTGCGATCTCCCATCCATTGGTCAAGATTTCTCTTGAACAAGGCCAGCGAGGTGCTCTGCCTCACATATACCGGGATTTTATTCCACAGCATAGGGAGTCTTTGCGTGATGAATCTATCCCTCCAGCACGTCCTATTAATAGCCGTGTCGAGGTTTAAGTCTCCCGCCCTTGTGGCTCTGACGGATCTAGATTTTTTGAGGTGAAGCATATTCATCAAATCTGGGTTTGACATGGCCTTGTATGTTAGGCAAAGGTCACCTCTGAGCAAGCTGGCGACTGAATAGAGCTGGAGTTCTTTCAGTCGGGCAGCATAGGACAGATGTTTGAGACCCTTTATCCTTTTGGTGAGGAACTTTTGTGGCCTCTCCAGCTGCTGCAAGTGTCGGGTCAGATACATTCCGAATGGGGCATTGTACTCAATCATTGGTCTGATGAGTGATGAGTATAGGGAGACTATGACCTCCCTTGATCTAGATGAGAATCCCTTCATGATAAGGTGGGCAATGTAGAAGGTCTTCCTAACTACTTTAGCTACATGGGTGTCGAATGACAGACTACTATCAACCTGGGTCCCCAGGTCCCTGATAACTTCTTCTGTGCTCAGTGGATTGCCACCTATTTGGTAGCTAGGGGTAACCTTGTTTTCCCGAAGGGTATGACTATGCATTTTTGGCATTTAACTTTAGGCCATGGCTCTGGCACCAGTTATCCGTTTCTGTGAGACCCTTCTGAAGGATATCTGTGTCAGATGTGTTTTCTACTATGGCGCCCAGTTTGCAGTCATCTGCAAACTTTGTCAGCCATAACCCACCTGTGTTTGCTTGTACCGGAAAAGTAGATGCCAAACAAGAGTGGGCCCAGGACTGAGCCCTGTGGTACACCACTTGTGACAGGCTTTGAGTCTGACATGGCGCCAGCAACTCTGACCCTGTGGGTTCTGTCACTCAGCCAGTTTGCAACCCATCTTGTGATGTATGGGTTAACATTTAAGCTGATGAGTTTTTCAATGATACCCGAGTGGGGTATTGTATCGAAGGCCTCGCCAGATCGAGGTAGGCTGTATGGACTGCCTTTCCTCATCAATGGCTTTGGTGACTGTTTGAAAAAGTCAACCAAGTTTAGAAGGCATGATCTGCCTTTGACAAAGCCAAACTGGGATGGATCCAAAGTCTGCAAATTCCTATGTCTTTATTTATGAGGTCCATTATGATCCTCTCCATGGCTTTGCAGATAAGGCTTGTCAAGCTAATGGGCGGTAATTTCCAGGGTCGGTGGAGGCACCACCTTTGTGAAGTGGGACCACAGTTGCAGTGCGCCACTCCTGGATGCGTATCCAGAGGTAAGACTATGATTAAACAGCTGTCCTAGCTGTGGGTTTAATTCCTCGTTGAGTTCGTGGAGCACACAGCCGGGGACACCATCAGGTCCCATGGATGCTGTGTTTTTGCTTTGGAGAGCAGTTCTCACTTGGGCGTTGGAGATGTTTGGGGGCGTGCAATCGCTTGGTATAGATATCTCTCCTTTTGGGGGGGCCGGGGGGGAGAAGTTTGCACTGAACCTGTCAGCCAGTATGTTGGCAATGTCTGTAGGATCAGTAATCTTCACATCATTTTGAACTAGTTCTGAGCATATCTGGGAGTTTCCTCCCAGGTTTCTAACATAGACGACAATGAGTTCATGTAGGCGTTGAAATAAGGCATCATTCTTGTCTTTAGACAATTTTTGGGTCCTACAATGGACACCACTGTGCATATGTAAAGTGTAGAGCTTGTCGGACTGTGTCCTTGTGAGCAGTGGGTTTCACTGATGCTGTGTGTTCAACAATCGCGGATGTCTGCTTGACTACCCATACTGTGTAGTGGTACAGGAACCATGTTTTCCGACACCAGAGCCCAATGGCGTACATCCAATGTTGCAGGTTAACAACCACTTTAATACCCAGAGGTCACGATTGGGAGGTATTGCCACTTTATTATCGGAACAACACCTCCAGACTGTGTAAATCACGGGAACTTTAGGCCAGTCTTACCGGCCATTTGCAATTGTAATTAGCAGACACGTGTCAATACATGTATGATAAGACATATTGTCATGCAGAAGTTAATCTATGTTATTTGGACATTGGCTTCTGCTATTGGCATCCGTTGCTGTGAGTGTTGCCAGTTACCATACACATTGCTTGCTCAGAGGCAGACTACACAAATCTGCACACTACTGTGGTCTCCTTTAAGGACCCTGAGCCAGTGGTCGACAGTACTGCAGCCACTGCATCAATCACATTTGCCATCTACCAGTACCTACAGGACTGCATGAACCAGGCATTCACTTACCCAACTGTGGTTCATTGTACCAATGCCAAGCATCCAGTGTGGTGTACCCCAGCCATACACAGGATGTACAACACGAGGTGGCTACTACAAGGTGGAGCAGACACCTTGTGAGGTATGACACCCTTGGTCATCATATGTGTAGAGTTACACACTGTCATGCCATGGTCCAGGGCACATTCCACAGATATACCTACATGGACCTGGCTGACAATCATACCACCTTCAGTTGCTATGCTCAACACCTGGGAGGTCACTCCCACATATGCTCTGACTGGGTTCACAAAGAGGTGGAGTTTACTCAACATACACACATTGCCAACATACAGGCTGACAAGTCCAGTGAGGACATCTCCACACCTCCCCCACACATGAGGAGATGTCTGTACCAGCGGTTTGGGGTCACCAAATGTTCTGTGACACACAGGTGGGACATGCTCTCCAGGGTAGTGGACATAGCATCCATGAGACCAGCTGGTGACCCCACTGTGTACTCCACTATCTCATTGAGGAATTAGACCTACAGTTAGGACAGCTATTTCTTTGTAGCCTCACCTCAGGTAAGGTACCCAGGTTGTGTCGCATGGCAACGGTTGTCCCACGTCACAGGGCCAATGCCTCCACTGAGCCTGGTTATTACTGTCCCATTACCATGAGGAGACCTATCTGCAAAGACATGGGGAGGGATCATACTGCGGCTCGTACATGAATGCATAGGGGACTTACATACTTTGCATCCAACATGGTTTGTCTTGTTCAGGGGCGGTTCATGCCTTTAAAGCATGGTTGACATTTTCGGGACAGTCACCGAGGCCATTGATGGGGGTGTTGCAGTCCATACAGCCTACCTCGACCTGGCAAAGGCCTTCACCACATTACCCCCCTCAGGTATCGTTGATGAACCCATTGGCTGGGATGTGAACACGTACATCACAGAATGTGTTGTAAACTGTCTATGTGACACAACCCACATGGTCATACTTGCTGGCAGCATGTCAGACCTACTGCCTGTCGCATGTGGTGTCCCATGGGGCCCTTCCGTGGGTCCACTCCTGTCATACATCTACATTTCCACGGTACAGGCACACACAGGGTGTTATGGGCAACATTGTTTGTAGATGACAGCAAAACAGGTGCCATAGTGGGACGGACATCTGACACAGATATCCTTGAAGGGCCTCCCAGATATGCATATCTGCGTCAGGGACATGGCCCACAGCTAAATGCTAAGTAATGCAACATCATACCTGTCGAAGTACTAGGACACCCCTGTCCAGCATATAGGTGGCTGTCCACTCAGCACAGGGGTGATTACCAGGGATCAGGGGACAGAGTTTGTCGGTCACCATTCATTCAACACACGTTGCTATCGTGGTTCTGTGGGACTTCTACATTGCCCACCTGTTTGTGCAGGGATTCACATCTACATCAGGCTAGGTCATTGTCTCCTTGTACCCATTCGTGCTACACCTATGATTTACTACATTGCCCCATTCAGACTGTATCTGACCATACACCTACAGCAGCTGGGAAGCCCTCATAGGTTAATTGTCGTACAGATGCAGGATGACATCACTTTGTAATGCTGCCCCACTTGTAGGACCCCTGCCCCATTAAGTCACATACCTGCTGTTTAGTGTTGACCTGTGCCTGACATACGAGGCCATGTCAACCCATATGTCATGTGTATGCTTCACCTACTGTATCTGCATCCCTCAGAACCACTAGGGCAGGTGACATGAACCTTGTCATGGTCATTAATGGGATGTGTTTGAGTGACACATATATCACCCAGACACTCACAATGCTGTGGATCTACATCACAGTACATGTGAGACCGAGATCCTTCATAGCCTTGTTCGCGGGTATGTTGTCCATTGGATGGAGAATTGCAGGTATAGGCCAGGGATTACATCATTATCACTGCTTGACGGAGGTACAGCAATATCATGAGTATTTTATCTGAAGCACAGAAGGTTGCCAAAGTCATCCTAACTATGGTGTAGTGTTATGGCTGAACCTGGGACGATGGCCTACCCTGTACCTATGGACCTATGAACCTATATTCATAGTTTGTCACATTTACACTTGGCTATCCCCTATCCTCTTTATCCAGTGTATATTTCTGTGGCACATTATTGTCCTCTGTATTACATGCAGGTATGCTGTGTATAGTGCACATATGTCACAGTTGATGACAGTGTATCTGTGTCCCTAACACTGTGATACTGAGGACTACCACACATCCTTCACAACATTACATGCATATGTTCTTTCTATTCCTCTTTGGCCTATGGGGGGGTGTTAAGGCAAACATTACACAAGTCCCTGTTTGTGCATGCTTCATGTTGGTGTCTGACCAGGCTCCATTGCAGTCGTGTGTTGGACGGTAGTGTTTCTGTGTGTTTGCCATGTGTTTTTATTGCCGGTACATCTGTGGGAGGTGTGGTTGGCACATGTTCCTCTTTGCAGGGACACCCATCCTGGGGTTTGTGTCATACATCTGCACTTGGCATGTGCCATGTGTCCTGTACTATTCCCACAGTCGTGTATGCCTTCATGCACTACTACTGCGTGTTACTGGCTGTTTGTATGTGGTACACATGGACATTGTGATGGTTGGCTTGACATATTCCCATGCTAGAACATACACATCTGTCAATTACGTTGTTTAAATCAAACTGTAACACTCATTCGTCTTTTCAAACTGACAGTCAATAACACAGGAAGCTGAGATTAATGACGTTTTACTACTGTGCAGCAGGAGGCAAAGAACTATGCAGTACAAGTTTAGACTTTTGTTTTACTCTATACATGTTACAGCTGTATGAGCATTGTGTATACTATCATCTTATGCACACATTACTGATGTGGTCAGTCACAGGGCATTTACATCACTATAGTCCACAAGATTGTATTCCTACAACAGTGTTAAGGTAATGCTTATTAAATGTTTTCCCATGAGAATAACACAGCCTTGCAAGGCACCTGGTCAATTACAGTGTCCTTCTGTGATTGTAGCTGTTTCAAGGACCCTGGACTGTTCGATACAGTAGTCAGTTCATTTCTTAATCGTTGCTTTGTCTCTCTGGTAAGGAGTTGTACTCTTATCTTCGATAGAGCTCACAAGGCCATCCTCCTCAGGGAAGGGGTGATGTTATGCATGTACATACATTTATTTTCTGTCACCCAGCAGATAATTAATGCTGAGAGACATAAGCCTGCTGTACTGGTTACTGACAGGGTCAGAATTCCATCACACTACAGCTTAGCTTCACCAATTACATGCATGATCAGTTCTACTGCCATATTATGCGGTACAATTCAATGCATTATATAGTATTTCGAGTCTAAACTTGCACTTCATATGTGTTTCTATATATATTTCTCGGACAACATCCATCCGGCCATATGCATGTTGTTCCGTCCTTTACCTTGACCGTGTGTATTTGGCCGTCCGGCGCTACTCTCCACATGTGATGTCCCACCTTCCCTTCTTTGCCTTTAGCACCCTGTTAGGGCGTCCTGTTTGGTAGGCACGTGTTCCGCTATATGTGTTCGACTTCTCTGCATAGCTAATCATCGATGCGGTGGTTCAACAACCCGACTTGTCCACATGTGTACAGTTATGTGCACCGTCGTATGCAAACCTATATGGTGTGGGCGGGTACATACCACATGCGGGATGTTCACATTCTGCAGACACATTCACATGCAGCCATTTCCATCTCTGTAACTGAGTTGGGTTGGTGACCTGTGATAATGTTGCCCGCGTGGCACTGCCTAACACAAACATCTTACCACATTTCTGGTATGCACATTGTGTGTAGGTGTATAGCTGCACACGGATGCTAGCAGGTTTGGGTGCACAGGTGTACATGGGTGGGACTTACATGCTACAATGAGGCTATTGTGTATTACATCTGAATGCATGGGTTCTGCTTCTGGATATTACACTTCAACATACTCCATCCAGTGTATGCGACAGAGACGTTGCTGGGTGTGGGATATGCTGCTATGCACATGTTTGCCTGTGTTTACGGTATCTTGGTTCCTTCCTGTTGTTATGTCAACACAGCTACCCGGCTATGTACTGTCACTACTGCTTGTGACCATTATGGTTGGCACCTTTTCCAATGACCATAGTGGGACATGTTTTGTGGGAACATCGGATTTTGCAGGACAACACATACCCACAGTAAGTGGAGTTGACAGGACTTTACTTGTTTGCCATAATATACGCTTATTCTGTTAGCATTTGGGTTCCTTATTCAGTTTCTTATGCCATGTATGTGTTTCATATACAAATTATATGTTTTATGCTACTATTACATGTATATTATGGGGAATATTTTTGGCAGGGAATCTCAGGTCATTTTCCATATTTTCGAGTTTTGCAGGGACACAACTGTCCAATGAGGGACTGTCCACGGCACATTGGGACAGCTGGTAACCCTGGTGACCATGCCCATGTCGCTACTGGGGTTGCCACCTTTTCCAGTTGCCAAGGTGGGATATTTCGGGACTCACATCTGTGTTTACAGGCCGACACATACACACGGTCACTATATAGCATAGAACTTCACTTGTTTGCCTAAATAAAAGCTTATTGTTGTGGCAGTTTGGTTGCTTATTCTGTTTCTTGTGTCATTTAGGTATTTCAGTTCCAGAAATAACCAATTCATGCTACCATTACATTAAATACGGGATATCATTATGTCCTACAATCTTAGCACATTTGCCATTTTTAATATTTTATTTCGGGACACAACTGCCCATAGAGGACTGCCCTCGCAAAGTGGGACAGGTGGTGACCTTAGTCGCTACTCCTATGTCGGTGCGGCGCGCTGACATGCTGCTGTACACCTTCTCTGAGTATAACCACTGACGGTGCATTGCGGAACAAACACGGTCTCATGCGTATCCTTTGCTCCTTGGACGGGTACACTTAAGCCTTCGTGGGTTGTATTTGCTTCTCCGTTTAGTTGGGACGGGTACTATGTTGCATACTCTACGTGCGTTTCATTCTGCACGGGCCCTGGCTGCTGCCATTACTATTATGGGCGGACCGTGGCAGTCAGCACATTAGGTTGCTCACCGCATGCCGGCTTAGCCACGCCTCCGGACGCATCCTACTTGGGCTCGCTCATGTACACTACGCACGTGTCTGTGGTTGCGGTGCACTCTCATTAATATGCATATGGCTACTCGGGCTATTCACTGCACCGCCGGCGCAGCCCTTACGCCGGCCTTGCGCCGAGCTTCATGAATCCCGGGGATAGAGAGTGTTAGAACTACAGTAACAGCTTGTAACATTTTTCAGCTATTGTAATAATTTATCATTTCTTTTGTTTTCAACTATTGTATTAATGTGTAATGTTTCTAGAACTTTTCTCCTCAGGTCTCCGCTGAAAGTGGGCCCCTGGCTCAGCTGGACTAACCTAGTTAACAAATGTCAATCAATCAATCAATAAATAAATAGAGATTAAATTATTAAGAATATAAATGCAAAATGCTAGCATATACAACAAATGACAAGACAGAAGCTCTCATAGTAAAAGTGTGAGTCTAAAAAGTTTGACCTGGCATGTGAGAGGCTCAGCGCCTTAGTTAAACATAATTTTTGGTATGTTAAAACTAATGAAAGTTGATGCAGATCTTTTTCTAATAAACTAAGCTCTCGAAAACAGGATTTAGGATAGTACTGAAAATATGGAAGAGCTGGTCTTCCTTAAAGGCTCACCAAGGACTGCATTCTGACCTTCGCATCTCTCCTTTTTCAGTTTCAGGTTCTATGTGGGTTTCATTTTTGGTCTTTTCATGATTTTTGTGACTTTTGGAAAGAAGATGCCAGTAACCAACCTCTACAGTAAATGCTCATTTAGTTGATTGCATATTAATATTTGGATTGCATAACTTGTTACCAATACTTTTAGTATTGTGCTTTGTTTGACTTGTGTTTGACTTGACCGCAGCACAACTTAATTTCCATTCCCAGCTGGAAAAACTATCTGACTGACTCTTGGGTTTTGGAACTCCTATGCACTGGCCAACTTTTACAAACCGGAGCACAATTTAGCTAAACTATAGCACAACTCGGTGCCCTATTCTAGCAGTGGAAACTCTCTGACTACCTCTCAAGACCCTGAAAATTTTCACCAGTAGCTAACTTTCACATATTGGAACACAAGTGAATGAAACTGTAGAGTAACACAGTATCCTATCACAGTTGGGGAAACTCTGACTGCCTATCATGGAACTCCTATGTAGTGGCCAACTTTTACATGTTGCAGCTAATTCCTTTTTTAGCATTTTTGACCATCTGTATACTGACCATCAAGATTCTAAAAAGCTGTTATCCAAGCAGTCATGAGAGTGCTTCGTGCATATGCCTGCATCCAGGCAATGACAGCACTGACATCACTGTGAAGACTACTTAATGCTACTCAGTCAACACATCTGGTCACCAGCATGTGCCAACATGGGCTACCACCACTACAGTTGAACAGCCATGGCCACATCCTCTCATTGCTGCCTTTAGCTGCATAACAGACCATCACATGAGCTCTGGCTTAACCACATGAGAACCACCATCCCTCTCCCAAAACGGCACACCCATTCTACCTTTTACTTGAACTGGAGTCTACTGGGCTGTATTCAAGGCATTGTCAAGGCACTGTCCTTCTTTTCCACCAGCACAAGCAAATGCTGGAGCTCAGTTTAGCAATTCTGTAGCAGAACTCGGTTCCTCTCCCACCCATGAAACTCTCTGACTGCATCTCAAGCCTATGGAGCACCTGTGCAATAGCTAAGTTTTACAAGCTGAAGCTCAATTTAACTAAGTAAGAAATGCTTCTGTGCATTTCTAATATCTTTATTGTACTGTTGTTAAAACCCACAGCTGCCCTGCTGGAAAGGGACTTCCTTTAAAGTACATGCTTTCAATTACATAGTCCTAATTGCAAGTACCCCCTCCTTTTCTTCCATGTTACTTCTCAGCAAAGGGTCACTGACTCTTGCTAACCCTGCAATTACACTAATTTGCTCAATTTTATTTAAAGGCAACTGTCTGTGTATTATTTTCCCCCTGCTACATCTCTCTCACTGTCTCCTTAATTTGTCATTTTGGAGAAAAGTAATTTGTACTCTGAATTTATCCTGAACAGCCCTTTTACCTGCTCAGTTTGGTCAGGCAGCACAGCTTACTGAATCACCAACTGTTTTTTTTTATTTTTTTACTATGTGGGTGTCACCTCAAAACAAGTGGTTCCCCAGTTTGATTCTCAGCTGGGGTGCCTTCTCTGCAGAGTCTACATGCCCCCTGTGTTCCTTCTACATTCCACAGACGTGCAGTAGGTTGAGTGGACATTTGAAATTGGCCATAGATGTGAGTATGCATGTAAGTGTGTGGCGTGGAAGAACTACCGTGGCAGGACTTGCCACCTGGCAGTGTAAACCTTGGTTCTATGTGATTGTCACTGTTAAAGTGACACCCTGACCCCATTGTGCAAAAAATGGGAAAAAGGGATTGTAGATGTGGTCTAGCCCCATAACACTCCATCTAATTACACTAATATTTGTATGCTTTCACCATCCCCATTCCCATTCTGTCGTATCATTAAATTCAAAGGTCAGCAGCCAAACCTATGTCACTTCTACCTAATCCCTTCTCTAAATCCCATGGGAAATCAAATCAAACAACTTCCTCATGCATTATCATTACTCACCTCTTCTATAAACTACTAATCTGGTAAGAACTAATCTCTCTCTTCATAATCTTTCACAGTAAAGAACAGTTCTGTAAGATCTTACCATGACAGTAGCTGTCTTACTTTTCTGTGCTGCAGTAGTCTTTACAGATGGGATATTCTGCTGAGAGCAGCCAAACATCTGTCCAGCATGGCAAAGCCTTTATCTCCTTTCAAGTGCCATACATCAGACATATGTCCTACGTCCAAGGTGTAAGGTATGTAAGTGACATATGACTGCCTAGTCCTCAGAAATGAACTGCCACAGAAGAACCACAACAACACAAGAGGGAACATGTTGATCATGTGCATCCAGAAAGAGAATAAAAAACAGAGACCTCTCAGCCAGCAGAAAGGAAACAGAAAACTGGGGGGGGGGGGGGGGGCAGAACACTGCAGCAGTGGTCTAGTGTTATGACAAGATCATGCTCAACTGAATTATATCCTTCTTTATCATTGTTGCAGTATTCTTCACAAATGGGAAGAGTACAATAGCTACTGGAGAGGATGGGAGGAAGAAGACACAGAAAGAACAGTTGTGTACACCTACCATAAATGTAGATGTTAGAGTGTATTCACTGTTGCAGTCATTACATTTGGGTTATCTGCTTGCAGTAGCCCTCTGTCAGCCTGATTAACAAAGTCTTGGGTCCTACATCGGTTGCTGTCTCTTCTTCCGTGACGTCAGGTCGGCAGGGGTATAAAACATGCAGCCGACGTCATTACATCAGTTTTTCTTGCCCCATGTCAGGTGCCCCCCTAATGGGAAGCAATTAAATCTATAAATATACAAGGTTATACCTCAAACAAAAAAGCACATACACGAAAAAGCTTATAAGCATTGAAAAGGAGAGAAGAGGTATAGCCAAACGACGTCAGGGGGCTGGAGGGAGGGTAACCAGGACTGCAACAGTGAATACACTCGAGCACCTACATTTATGGTACGTATACACAACTGTACTATGTTCTTCATGTTTCACTGTTGCAGTCATTACATATGGGTAGATTCCCAAAGCTAAGGATGGGAGGAGGAATTTAGATAGCATTAGGACTAGCTATAAAGCCCTGCAAAACTGCAGTGGCAAAGCCAGCTCTGGATTTAGAGAAAATTGGCAAATGGTAATGCTTGGTGAAAGTATGTACAGAACTCCAGGTAGCAGCTTCTAGGATGTCCCAGGTAGGTACACCTCTGAGAAAGGCAGTAGAGGTAGATGCAGCCCTGGTTGAGTGGGATCTGATCCCCTATGGAATAGGTTTTCCATGGTGCTTATAGCAGAAATGAATGCAATGGCCTATCCATTAGGAGATGGTTCACTTTGAAATGCCCTTCCCCTCAGTCCCTGCAGCAAATGCCACCAGCAGTTGTTCAGATTTCCTTTGAGGGTTAGACCTGTCCAAGTAGAATCTAAGTTGTCTGTGCACATCTAAGGAGTGCAGTATCTGTTCCCCTTTGTTCTGTGGATTAGGAAAGAAGGTAGGCAAATGAATGGACTGATTAAAGGCCACACTGGATACCACCTTTGGCATGAAAGAGAGATTGGTCCAAAGGGACACCCTGTCTGCATGAAAGATGATGAAAGGCTCCACTGCCATAAGGGCCTGTAATTCAAATACCCTTCTTGCTGAAGTGATGGCTAAAAAGGAAGCTGTTTTCCAAGAAAGGAATTTTAAATCTGCAGTAGCAGCTGGCTCAAATGGAGGAAAGGTGAGTTTCTCCAAAACAAAGTTAAGGTCCGAGGCTGGAGTTGGAGCTCTCCTGGGTGGTCTTAAATTTTTGGCCCCTCTGAGGAACTGCTTGAGCAGTGGAAGAGAGAAGATGGGAGGTTCTGTGTTATAATGAGCTTAAATGGCCGAGGCATGAATTTTTATTGAGGAAAAAGACAGGACCTTGTGAAGCATCTCAGTTACGTATTGTAAAATCTGAAGTACATTGGGCACTGCTGTGCTCATCCCTTGAGATTGGTTCCAGGCACAGAATCTTTTCCATTTTTCAGCATAAGATTTTCTAGTACTAGGCCTCCTTGCCTCTAAAATGACATCCATCACTGGTTTACTGAGGGATGGTAAAGGAGAGCTTAGGTAATTAGCCAGGCTGCTAGGTTCGGTGTTTGAAGCTGAGGGTGCAGAATCTGGTTCTCTTGCTGAGACAGCAGGGTAGGAGTCTGAGGCAGGTGCCATGGGGCTACAGTGACACACTGCGCAGGAGGGGGTACCAGTGTTGGCATTGGCAGGCTGGTGCAATCAAAATCAACCTTGGTTTGTCTTGTTTGATCTTTAGTAGTACTTTGGAGAGGAGAGGCAGAGGAGGAAAGGCATAAACTGATAGTTTTTTTCCCGCTGAAGAACAGAGCATCCACTTTCCAACCTTGTCTATGGGGAGTCCTTGCACAAACGTTTTCCAATTGATAGTTCTGGGGGGAGACAAACAGGTCTACATCTGGGCTCCCCCATTTGCTTGTCAACATGTTGAAAATTCTTGGTTCCAGTTTCCACTCGTGTGGGTCCATGAGGGTTATGCTTAGTCCATCTGCCAGTGTATTTAGTTTTCCTGGCAGGAATTGAGCTTGTAGATGTACTTGGTAGCGCAAGGCTGTGTTCCACAATGCCATGGCTAGTCTGCAGAGGTGGTGAGAATGTGTGCCCCCCCCCCCTGCTTGTTTATGTACCACATAACAGTGGTGTTGTCCATCTTTACCATTAATTGTCCTGGAAGAATGTGGTCCTTAAAGGCTGTCAGAGCATTCTGTACAGCTAACATTTCTTTATGATTGATGTGAAGGTGTATTTGAACTGGGTTCCATTTGCCCTGAATACACTTCTGTGTCAGATGCGCACCCCCCATGCATAGTCTAATGCGTCTGTTGTTAGGGTTTGGGTGGCAAGGGGTAGTGCGAATGGTAGTCCCTTGGAATGCTGGCGGGCCTCTGCCCACCAAAGGAACTCTAGGCGTAGACAAGGAATGATAGGAATCATTGCTTCTAGATCCTGAGAATGTTGACACCATACGCTTTTTAGATACCATTGTAGTTTCCTCACATGCAGTCTTGCATATGGAATTAGAAGAGTGCAGGAGGCCATGAACCCCAAGGCTTGTAGTATTTACCTTGCAGATAGCAGGGTTTTTGTGACCACTTGTTTGAAGTAGGTTATCAAGTGAATTTGTTTCTCTGGCGTGAGGAAAGCCATCTGGGAAGTTGTATTCAAGCTTGCTCCCAGGAATATAATTTGATGACAGGGTACCAGGTGTGATTTATTTTCGTTTATGGTGTACCCCAGACAAGTTAGCACCCTCTGTAAAAAAGCCAGATGATTCAAAAGTATGTCCTGGTTTTCTGCCTGAATTAGACAATCATCCAGGTATTGGTATATTTGAATATTTCTTTGCCTGCAAAATGCAATGACTGGAGCTAGGCACTTTATTAATACCCTGGGCACAGCAGATAAGCCAAAGGGCAGTGCAGAGAACTGATGCGTGTAGCCTGCTTTGAAGCATAGGTATCTTCTGCAAGATTCTCTGATTGGGATGTGCAGGTATGCTTCCTTTAAATTTAGTGTTGCCAACCAGGCATCTTTGCTTAGTATAGGAAGCAACTGGTGAAGTGTCAGCATCTTGAATTTTGGAATCACCAAAATGGTGTTTAGAGTAGGCAGGTCCAGGATAGGACATCATGAATTGTCTTTTCTGGGTACCAGGAAAAATCTCGAGTAGACACGCTGTCCCTTTTTCTCTTCTGGTACCCACTGAATAGCCCCTATGCTTAAGAGAGAGAGAGTACTTGCTTTTGGGACTCTGCCCACTGCTTTGGAGGTAGATCCGGCTAACCGCTTGGAGTTGGTGATGTGTGGAAGTGAAATCTGTATCCTTGGGACACTATATTTAAAACCCATTTGTCCTGGGTAATGAGTCCCCAGTTCTCTGCATGAAGTGCAATCTGTCCCTCCAAAGGGGCAGCCAGTTGAGAAGTGCTTGGAAGTTTTAAAAATAAGTCATTGAGACAGTTTACCATAGGGGGGGAGTTTTATTACTCCCATATTTGGAAGCGTAGGCCCCTACTGCTTAATCCTGTGCGTCCCCTGGGACTGAAGCCTGGGTGCTCTGCTGGATCTGAGTTTGGACTGAGAAGGTCTGGAAGAGGCAGGAAAGGACCAATTCTTAGAAGGCCAATGCCTACTAAATCTTGGAGGTTGTACTTGTAAAAAGTCTTTAACAGTTTGCATAGATTTAGCTTTTTCCTCCATCTTTTTAAGAACTTCTTCTGCCTTTTTGCCAAACAGGTGGCCCTAATTTAAGGAAGCATCCAGTAATTTCGCTTTAACATGATCTGGCAAGGACTGCTCCTTAAGCCAAACATGCCTTCTAAGTACAGACCCAGTTACCACAACCCTGAAAGATGCCTCTAGTGAATCAAAACCACACTGCAATGTATGTTTACTAACTTGTTCAGCAGAATGCATAAAATCCTGTAAATCCTTATTTTCAGCACAATCAGGAATCAACATCATTTTCTGTTTAAACAATCCAATAATATGCAGCTAATACTTTAACATATGAAAATGGCAATTCAAGGCTCTAATGGCCAAAGTTGCAGAAGTGTATACCTTCTTACGCCATCTATCCAGTGCCCTGAAGTCTCTATCAGAGGGGGTAGGATTTTTGGCAGTGGTAGCTTTAATGCCCTTGGGTCCCTGTGAAATGGTTTCAGGATCCGCAGTAGGATTTTTGAAAAGGAACTTGTGAGAGTTAGGAACCCTGTAATATCTATCAGGTTTTCTGGAAGCAGGAGGTAAAGAGTCAGGGGCCATGCTAGATTCCGAAAAGGCATCATCAACAATGTCTAGTACAGGAGGTATAGCTAAAGGCCTGTGCTGGGGCAGGAGTAAGAAATCCCTAATCCTCTTTTTAGAATCAGAGAAATCCTGACTTTCCCAATGAAAAAGCTCCCCGAGAGTATGCAAGGTTTCACCAAAAGAGAAATCCTCTGGGGGGGAAGCAGAGGGAATAGAGTCCTCAGCATCAGATTCCTCATAGGTAGATAAGGGTAAATCCTGGTCATTAGAGGAAACAGAAATTTCAGAACTTCCCCTGATTAAAGTAATAAGCTCTTCAGTCATTCTTATCATTTGTTCTTTAGGCATAGAGGCCTGACCATGTGGTCTGGGTGTCAGTTTAGGCCTTGAAGAAGAAGATGGCACTGGTTTAATATGCAAGTCAGTAGGCCTGAATACAGCCTCAGAAGCCTGTGCCTGCACAGCGGCTCTGGACCCATCCAAGGTAGAGACATCCGCAGGTTCCACAGTAGAAGCATCTCGCTGCATACCGGACTCCAAATGGGTCTCAGTAGAAGCCTGCAAATCTGAAGTAGCAAGGGCTGCAAAAGCACCTCACTGAGTACCGGCGAACTGGGCAGCCTGTCTCTGTCTTTATCTTTGCATGTTTTCGAACTGTCGGTAGTCGGATGGCTTACCAAAGACATATCAGGATAATTGAACCGATCACCAAAAAATTTAGAAGCGCAAATATACCGACGACGGATAGTTCATGGTTTAAATAAGGCACAAAACCGACAGCGAAGTACATCGTGGTCAGGGCCTAGGCAAGGAATACAGTACGAATGAAAATCTTTATGAGGTATTTGCTTTCCACAAGAAATGCAATTTACTTTTACTGACATCAGTTTAGAGAAAGAAAAAGTTTCCCCAATGGAGTACTTAGCTTTTAGTTGAAGACTTCGGTTCTGAAACTCGAAAACGAAAATTTCAGGAGTCGGCTGACCAGCACTTGCAAACTGCTTCTGCTTCGGGCACCACACGGCAAAAAATACTGATGTAATGATGTTGGCTGCATATTTTATACCCCTGACATCACGGAAGAAGAGACAGCAACCGACGTAGGACCCAAGACTTTGTTAATCAGGCCGACTGAGGGCTACTGCAAGCAGATAACCCAAATGTAATGACTGCAACAGTGAAACACGAAGAACATCAGTTTTCCAGAAACCCATGTAAGACAGACCCAACAAAACATATTCTGGCTCTAAAAATGACACCAAACTTGTAATGTTTAGTAAATGTATGTACAAAGGACTAAGTAGCAGCTTTTAAAACGGATTTAGTATCCAGGCCATTGAAATAAGCACCAGAAGAAGCCACAGCCCTGGTAGAGTCAACACAAACAGTAGAAGGAAGCTGCTTGCCATGAAGAGAATAGCAAAAAGAAATTACCTTAGAAGTCCAGGAGAAGATGGTTTGCTTATACATACAGTCAAACCAATTTATTGGAATGAAAGGAAACAATTACTCAGATTTCTGATATATTTTATTTTGTCTAGGTAATATCTGAGCTGTCTATGTAAATGCAAGATGTCCAGAATCATCTTACTATCATTCTGTGAAGAGGGAAACAAGGAAGATGAATGGTTTGATTCAGGGACAAATCTCTAACTACCTTGGGTATAAAATAAGGATTAATAAGAAGAGACACCCTATCCTTGTGAAAAAAAAGAAGGTGGAGCTGCCAGAAGAAAAAGGATCTAACAGTACAATTTTCCAAGCAAAGTCACAAGGAAGAGGAAACTAAAGGTTCAAAAGCAGACGCAGTCAATTTCTCAAGCTCAAAATTAAGGTCCCAAGAAGGAATATTTTTTTTTCTTGGGGGCCTAGTATGAAAGACACATTTCAAAAATTGTTTGACTTCAAGCCTAGAATACAGTGGCAGATTTAGAGGCAGACAAGCAGAAATGGCCAACAACAACAGATGAATATGCCATGCCAGAAGTGAACAACTCACACAAATAAGAAAGGACAGTAGAAATACTCACAGAAAAAGAGTTCAGGTCATGCTTGAAACAACAAATAGAAAATCTCTTCCACTTAGGACACAGGATTTTCTAGTAGTGGAGTTCCTGGTCTCCTGCAAAACCCAAAGCATGTCCTCAGAAAATTGGTGTGTAAAAAAATCAAAAAACCATCACCCAAAGAGTCAAGTGAAGGGTGAACAAATGAGGATGAATGACACATCCCTTGACAGCTCTAGTTCAGATCCTGCATGACTTTCTCCTTGTCTTGTAAGGTCTTAAACAGCTCAGCCACAAGAGAGTCAAAGAGATTCTGGTTATCTACAGGAGAATCCAGGAGCTTTGACTTGATATCATCGGGGATACTCTGCAAACATAACTGAGTATTTTCTCATCCCAGACCCTGATGCAGCTGCCCTGGAAGAGGCATCAGCAGCATCATATGTGCACTTTACAGAATGATGAGCCACCTGAGAATCAATGCTCAGCAAAGAAATGGCATAAAATTTTTCCTCAGAATCAGGTAGATCAGTCAGAATACTCCCAAGATAAGAAAAGTACAGTTGTGTACACTTACCATAAATGTAGATGTTCGAGTGTCTTCACTGTTGCAGTCATAACTGTAGGGTTCTCACCTGCCGGCAGGCAGTCCTTGGTCGGCCAGAATCCCAAAGTCTGGGTCCGGCGTCGGCTGCTCAGCCATGCTTTCTGACGTCAGTGCACCAGGAGTACAAAACTGGCAGCCGATGCCATGTTCTCCAGTTTTTCTTGCCCCAGATGTCAGGTGATCCAAAATGAGAATAACCCCATACCCTTTTGCAAATACACCTCAGAAGAAGGGTGAAGAAGGGAACCACACAAAAGAAAAAATAAGAGGGGACAGGAGGGAGGGTAACCCAGACTGCAACAGTGAAGACACTCGAACATCTACATTTATGGTAAGTGTACACAACTGTACTATGTTCATCGTGTTTCACTGTTGCAGTCATCACTGTAGGGTTGAATCCCAAAGCAGAATAAAAGGGAGGTGGTCATAAAGCAGAGGGGGCGGCTAAAAGGCCCTGCAAAACAGCAGAAGCAAAGCCTGCCCTAGACTTAGAGTAGAGAGGTAGATTATAGTGCTTAGAAAAAGTATGCACTGAACTCCAAGTTGCAGCTTCCAAAATGTCTTTGGTAGGAACTCCCCTGAGGAAGGCAGCTGAAGTGGCAGCAGCCCTGGTAGAGTGAGTCCTTATACTCCCTGGGATCTGCTTTCCATGGTGTGAATAACAAAATCTGATTCCATGAGCAATCCATTTAGAAATGGTCTGTTTTGAAATGGCTTTGCCTTGGGAACTGGAAGCATAAGAAACAAACAATTGCTCTGATTTCCTGATGTCCTTGGTTCTGTCCAGGTAAAAACGTAGTTGTCTGTGCACATCTAAGGAATGCAAGATCCTTTCCCCCTTATTTTGAGGACTGGGGAAAAAAGTTGGCAGGTGAATAGTTTGATTTAAAGCCACTTTGGAAACCACCTTAGGCATGAAAGTAGGATTAGTCCTTAAAGACACCCTGTCTTGGTGAAAAATAATGTAAGGTTCCACAGCCATGAGAGCTTGCAACTCCGAAACTCTCCTGGCAGAGGTCAGAGCTAACAGGATGGCTGTCTTCCATGATAAAAACTTGATGTCAGATGTGGCAGCAGGCTCAAAAGGAGGTAAGGTGAGTTTTTCCAAGACATAGTTGAGATCCCAGGCAGGAATGGGTGGAGATCTAGGGGGCCTTAAATTCTTAGCTCCTCTGAGAAACTGTCTCATGAGCTGGTGGGAAAACATCGGAGGGTCTGTATTATAATGAGCAGAGATAGCAGAGGCATGTATCTTTATGGAAGAGAAGGAGAGACCCTTATGTAATAGGTCTGTCAGATAAAGTAAAATCAGAGGAATATTAGGAATAAGAGGATCCGAATCCTGAGCCTGCATCCAGGTGCAAAATCTTTTCCATTTTCCTGCATAAGATTTTCTAGTGCTAGGACGTCTGGCTTCTAAAATGACATCCATAACCTGTTTGGGTAGGAGAGAATGAATTATAGACCCTGGATTAGCCAGGCTGAGAGTTTTGACATGGAGTGCAGAACCTGACCCTGGTGTTGGGACAGAAGGTTCGGAGTCTGAGGTAAAACCCAAGGGGGCTCCTGAGAAAGGTTTTTAAGTGTTGGATATCAAAACTGTCGAGGCCAATTTGAGGCCAGTAAAATTATCAACTTGGGCTTGTCCTGCTTGATCTTTAACAACACCCGAGGAAGAAGAGGTAGAGGCGGGAAGGCATACCCCGAGAGGTTTCTCCAACTGAATGATAGTGCATCCACTTTCCATGCTAGTTCGTGGAATGTTCTTGTGCAAAAAATCTGTAGTTGATGGATGAGGTGGGATGCAAAAAGATCTATGTGCGGGCATCCCCAGGCTGCTGTAATCATCTTGAATATTTCGGTGTCCAGCTTCCATTCGTGTGGGTCTGACAGGTTCCTGCTCAGACTGTCTGCCAGGATGTTTTGTTTCCCTGGTAGCTACTGAGCTTGTAGGTCCATTTTGCAAGCTAGAGCTGTGTTCCATAGATACATGGCTAGTCTGCAACGGGGGTAGGAGTGTGAACCCCCTTGCTTGTTTATGTACCACATAACTGTGGTGTTGTCTGTCCATATCAGTAGTTGTCCTGGCTGTAGAAGATTCCTGAAGGCCAATAGAGCGTTCTGAACAGCTAACATTTCCTTTAAATTGATATGCAGGTGCTTCTGATCCTTTGTCCAAAGGCCCTGCAGACATGTGCCCTGCAAATGGGTTCCTCATGCGTAATCTGAGGCGTCCGTGGTTAGTATCTGGCTGGCTGGAGGCAGACTGAAGGATTTCCCTTTGTTTTGAATACATGCCTTGGACCACCAAAGGAATTCTTTTTGAAGACAAGGCAGGACAGTGATCTGTGTGTCTAATCTGTGGCAATGATGGGACCATACACCTTTTAGGTACCACTGTATTTTCCTCATATGCAGTCTTGCATATGGTACGAGAAGGATGCAGGAGGCCATGTAACCCAAAGCCTGCAGGAATTTCCTTGCAGATAGCCGAGTCAGTGACGTCAAGGTTTTGAAAGTTGAAGCCAGCTGTAATTGTTTTTCGGATGTCAGAAATGCCATCTGGGTTGTTGTGTTTAGAAGAGCACCCAGAAAAGTTATCTGTTGTGAGGGTGTCAAATTTTACTTTTTTATGTTCACAGTGAATCCCAGGAACTTGAGAAGATTCTGAACAAATTTTAGATGTTGGAGTAAGACATCCTTGCCGTCTGCTTGAATAAGACAGTCGTCCAGATAAGGGTAAATTTGAATTCCCTTGAGTCTGCAAAAAGCTACTACTGGTGCCAGGCATTTGGTGAAGACCCTGGGGGCAGTAGACAATCCAAAGGGCAGCGCAGAGAATTGATAGTGCCTCAATCCGGCCTTGAACCTGAGGTATTTTCTGCACTCCTGCCTGATGGGAATGTGTAAGTAAGCGTCCTTTAAATCCAGTTACCATCCATACATTTTTGCTCAGCATTGGAAGAAGCTGCTGTAGAGTAAGCATCTTGAAATTTGGTATCTCGAGAAAAGTGTTCAAGACTGACAGATCTAGAATGGGTCTCCATGAATTTTGTTTTCTGGGGACTAGAAAGAGCCTTGAGTAAAAACCTTGTCCCATTTCTGAAAGTGGAACTAGTTCTATGGCCCTCATAGCCAAGAGGGCTTCCACCTGGTTTAAGGCCTCTACCCATTGATGATTTGGTAGATCCGGCCATCCGCTTGGTCTTGGTAGAGTATGAAAATGGAATTTGTAACCTCTTGAAACCACATCCAGAACCCACTTGTCTTGGGTTATATGAGTCCAATTTTGATGAAAAAGAGAGAGTTTTCCTCCGAGAGGGGCTTCCAGGCAAGAAGTTCCTGCAGCCCAACAGAGGGAGTCATTGAGCCTGTTTTCTATGAGCTTGAGATCTGTCCTCTCCGCCCCTAGGGGTGGAAGCAGTCCACTGTCTTGGTCTGTAGGAGGTCTATGTTTGGGGCCTTCCTCGGGAGCATCTGTATCTACCCCTCTGAGGCCTGTCTGAGTTGGGAAAGGAACAATTTTTAGAAGGCCAATTCCTACTAAATCTGGGTGGCTGTACTTGTAAGAAATCCTTAACTGTTTGCATGGATTTTGCCTTGTCCTCCATCTTCTTAATCACCTCTTCAGCCTTAGATCCAAACAAAACGTTATGCTGAACAGGAGCATCCAGTAACTTAGCTTTTACTTGATCCGGCAAGTTCTGTTCCTTTAACCAAGCATGTCTTCTAATGACTGTGCCAGAGGCAGCAGCCCTACAAGAAGCCTCCAAGGCATCAAAACCACAGTGTAAACCATGCTTCCCTACTTGCTCAGTGGCATGCATTAAATCATGTAATTCCTTATTATCTGCACAAGCGGAAATGGAAGTTAGCTTTTGTTTCAAAACAGACAGAAGAAATTGCTGGTATTTCAGCATATGAAATTGACAGTTTAAAGCCCTAATAGATAAAGTTGCAGAAGTGTACACTTTTTTGCCCCATCTTTCTAAAGCTCTGGAATCCTTCTCTGTGGGAATGGGGTTTTTAGCAGAAGCGGCCTTAACCCCCTTAGGGCCCTGAGAAATGGTTTCAGGATCAGCAGTAGAATTCTTGAATAAAAACTGGTGGGAATCAGGAACCCTACAATATCTGTCTGGCTTAACAGGAGCTGGAGGAAAAGAGTTGGGAGTTAAGTTAGCCTCAGAAAAGGCATCATCCACAATATCCAAAATAGGAGGGATAGCCTGGGATCTATGTTGGGGAAGAAGAAGAAAATCCCTAAGTCTTTTCTTAGATTCTGAGTACTCCTGTCCTTCCCAGTGAAAATGTTCCCTCATTTCATGTAAAGTGTCCCCAAAAGAGAAATCCTCAGGGGGAGAAGCTGAAGGAATGGATTCCTCAGCATCAGAATCCTCATAAGGAGGAAAAGAATAATCCTGGTCAGAAGAAGACACTGAAGAAACAGAAGCCTGATCAGAAGAATCATAATGCAATTCCTGCCTTGGCCTTTTATCTGGAGGGGGATGTGAACCCTAATCATAGTAAGTAAGTCCTCCGCCATCTTAAGTAACTGTTTCTGAGACTTGGGTCCCAGATCAGAAGAGGCCTGGGCTGTAGTCTTTGATTTGGAAGGAGTCTTTGCCTTTGTCTTTGGCTTTGCCTTTATCAGAAGCTGTGTAGGCCTGAAAACCCCCTCGGAAGCCGGTACCTGCACAGCGGCTCCGGACCCATCCAAAGGAGCATTGTCCGAAGGTCCTGCAAGTGAAATATTCAAAGGCTTAGTTGGCTCCTCATGGTAGTCCGTTTCGGCCATCGGTTCCGAAATGGCCGACAGGGGCTGCAAAAGCACCTCACTGACGACGGCCGAACCTGAAGCTGGCTCTGTTTGTTCAACATCATCCGTTTTGGACCTCGGAGGCCTGTCTTTATCCTTGCGTCGTTTGTGAACTCCGGTAGTCGGAAGCGTGTCCGACGACATTTTGTAATTAAATCGCCTACCGAAGTAATGAAATGCAAAATCGTACCTTCGTTTAATCGTACGTTGATTAAATCTAGCACAAAACCGACAACTAGCTACGTCGTGGTCAGGGCCTAAGCAAGGAATACAGTAAGAATGAAAATCCTTATGAGGTATTTGCTTCCCACATGAAATACAATTATTAACTTTTTCTGACATCGGACTGGAGCAAGAAAAAAGTTTCCCCAACGGGGTACTTAGCTTTGAAAAGGAGAAGAAAGTCTTCGGACTGAAGTGCGTAAGTAAAAATTGTCAGGAGTCAGCTGACCGGCACTTGCGAACTGCTTTCACCGCATGGCAAGAAAGACTAGAGAACATGGTGTCGGCTGCCAGTTTTGTACTCCTGGCGCACTGACGTCAGAGAACATGGCTGAGCAGCCGACGCCGGACCCAGACTTTGGGATTCTGGCCGACCAAGGACTGCCTGCCGGTAGGGGAGAACCCTACACTGATGACTGCAACAGTGAAACACGATGAACATCAACAGACAGCCAAATGGGGCTGGTAGTTAATGGCGCTAAAAGCCAAAGTGGCAGAAGTATGCACTTTTTCCAATACCAGTTCATAGCATGACTGCATTGTTTCAAGGTAAAAGCTTAGAAGAGGACAACAATTTAGATGGTTTGTCAGCAGCTAAGGAAATAACAGCGGGCTTAGATGAAGGGCTTTTATACTAAAATGTCTGTGTTTCAGGGACTTTGTAGAACCAGTTAGGCTTCTTTGTAGCAGCAGGCTAGGAATCAAAGCATTTTAGCACCAAAGAGAAAGGGTCTAACAAAGCATCCAATACAGGAGGAACTGCAGAAGGATGTGGTGAGTCAATCTGCAGCAGCTCATAGTACCTCTTTTTGACATCAGAAACCTGGGAACAATCCCATTTAAAATGTGCCATCTTACACACCACAGTATCCTCAAAGGATACTTCTTCCATAGGGGAATCTGGGAAAAAGAATCCTCTTTCTCAGACCCTAAAACAACAGGAGACTGGAGATTAGAATAAGCCAAGGAGTCTTCACTAGAATCCAAATCAAATTCTTCATCAGAGGACTCAGACTCCCTATGATGTTTAGAAGGAGTAGAGGAATAAGGAACAGAAGAAGGGACAGACAAGCATTTAGTAGGCTTTAAAGCCATAAGGGCATTAAAAAGACTGTGTGAAATTCTGCCACTCCTTGTGAGGATCCTTTGCCACAGAAGATACATATCTGCTCTTCTGTTTCTTTTTCAGGGGAACATCAGCCTTAACAAACCTAGGAGGCACAGATCTCTGCCTAGATTCAATAAGAATACCAGCGACTTCCTCCCTAACTATCTGGGGAATCCCCATAGGCCTCTCTGATATTATCAGCTGTAGTTCCCCCTCCATGTCTGCAGCAGATGTAGGTACAGCCTCAGCAGACATGCAAGTGGGCATCCCTGTACTGGACTCCAACTGGGTTGTGGCAGAGGGTGCTGACACTGGCACTGGATAATAGTACAATTGTGTAAGATCTTACCATAATGGTAGATATCCTTTTTTGTCAATGTTGCAGTATTCCTTACAATAGGGATCCCCTGCCAAGGGTGGCTGGAACATCTGGCCAGTATAGCAAAGCCTATAGCTTGCTTAAGGTACGCTGTATGGCACATGTATGCTACCTGCATGCAGCGTAGAGCATAAAGATGACATCTGGACTTACCATCCTCAAAACTGAGAGCCCCAGTAGGAACATCAGTCCAAAGAGAAGAGAGGTAACCAGTATATCCAGAAGAGAAAAGAATCAGGGGGAGGAGGGAGGGAGTAAATGTTGCAACAGTGAAGAGAAGGATATCTACCATCATGGTAAGATCTTACACAACTGTGCTATGTCCTTCTATTTCACTGTTGCAGTATTCACTACATTAGGGAGAGTGCAAAAGCTCAGAAAGAGGTGAGGGAGGAGGAGAAACCAGCAGAGCCATCTAGGAACCCATGAAGAATGGCCCTAGCAAAGCCAGCTCTATCTCTGGATATCACATCCAACTTATAGTGCTTGGTAAATGTATGAACAGGAGTCCAGGTAGCTGCCAGAAGAATAGAGTTAGTACCCAAACCCTTGAAAAAAACAGCAGAAGAAGCCACAGCCCTAGCAGAATGAGCCTTAAAAGAAGGAGAAAGGCTCTTGTCATGAAAGAGTAACAAAAAGAAATAATTTTAGAATTCCAAGAATAAATAGTTTACTTGGAAACAAACAATCCTAAGGACCTGAGATGAAAGGAAACAAAAAGCTGATCAGATTTACCAAAATTCTTAGTTTTATCCAAATAAAATCTGAGTTCCATATGCACATCTATAGTCCACTAGCAGACTGCAGAGAAGGGCAAAAGTGGGTAAATTAATAGACTGATTAAGAGACAACTCATTCACCATTTTTGGCGTAAAAGAAGGATTAGTACAAAGAGACACCCTGTCCTTATGGAACACTACAAAAGGAGGATAGGGGCTTGAAGCTCAGATAAAAGTAAGGGCTAACAAAAGGACAGTCTTCCAAGAACAATGCTGCAAGGAAGATGAAGCTGCAGCCTCAAAAGCAGCCTGGGTCAAGTTTTCCAAAACAAAATTAAGATCCCAGGAAGGACACTTTTATAGCTTCATAGGTTGGTACTAGGCTATCGGCCCTAGGGCCTATACAAGCCTAGCCATAACATTTCCCTGGCTATTTCTTCTCACAGTGTTTACTTAAGAAGTTGTTTTGCTTCAAATCTAGAAGCTAAAGGAGTTGATAAAGGCAGATAAGCAGAAATGGCTGATAAGTGGGCTTTAACAGAAAAATACGCCAACCCAGCATTGAGCAGTTCACACAAATAAGACAGAACCAAAGGAATATCTACAGAAAGTGGATCCAGGTTACGAGAAAGACACACAACAGAAAACATCTTCCATTTGGATAAGTAGGATTTCCTAGTTGTGGGCTTCCTAGATGGCAAGACCCTAAGCACTTCCTCAGAAAAAAGGAGTCTGTATGAAATCAAAATCCTGTTACCCACAGTGTCAGTTGAAGAGTGGATGGGTGGGGATGGATAAGAGATCCCTTTTCTTGTGTGAGTATGTCCACCCTGTGAGGTAACTTGTGATGACTGTCTTTGGCTAAATGCAGAGCTATCTGGACCAAAAGGGAGTCAGCAGCAAGATTTTGGGAGCATCCTGTTGTATTTTGAATAGGATTTTTGGAATGAGGGGAAGGGGAGAGAAGGCATAAAGAAACATCCCCTTCCTGGAAAAAGAGAGGGCGTCCAACTTCCAGAACAGAAGTCTTGAGACACTGCACAAAAAGAGGAAGTTGTCTGTTCAGAGGGGAGGCAAAAAGATCCACTTAAGAAGTACCCTGTGAAGCATGCACTCATGGAATTGTGTTATGGACCTCCTCAGACAGTCTGCCACAAAAATTCTGACCTGATTAAATGTAAACTGCCTGAAGAGTCACACAAAACTGGATAGCTACTTCCAACACTAGAAGTGATAAGATCTCGTCCACCCTTGCTTGTTGACATATCATATCACTGTGGTATTGTCAATAAACACTTTGAGTGGCTCTGTGGAGAATAGAGGGTCAAAAACTTGAACAACCAGCAGATGAGCTCTCATCACTTTGCCATTGATGTGGTCTTTCCTTTGTTGAGGTGACCAAGGACCCTGCACCTTTTCAGAGACGAAGGATGCTCCCCATCCCACATCTGAAACATCTGTGAACAGATCCTGAGATGGAAGAGGGGGTTGAAAGAGGAGCCCTAGACAGAGAGTCAACTGCTGAACCCACCACTGAAATTCCAGCTTGAGGCATGGAAGAACAGGAGCTAAAAAGATGAGGGGATGAGAATGCTTAAGCCAATCTGACTTTAGAAACTACTGAAGTTTTCTCACGTGGAGTTGGGCAAAAAGGAGCATAAGAATGGTGGCGGCCATAAAACCTAGAGCTCTCAGAAGCTCCCTGGCTGAGATCAAAGTCAGAGGAAGAAGAGACTGAAAGAAAGAAATGAGAGTTAGGATCTTGGGAGGAGGCAGGGATGCCAGCATTGGAACAATCAGGATCCTGCACCCCAGAAATACATGATCCTGTGAAAATGTCAGAAAGCCAGCACTGGAACAATCAGGATCCTGTACCCCAGAAATGCATGATCCTGTGAAGATGTCATTAAGGATTATTGGAAATTTATAGTGAACCCCAGGCTTTCCATGAGAGAAATGGCAAAGTGAAGATGCTGTAGTAGAATCTCTGGAGAGCATTCCTGAAACAGTAGGAAAATGCCTGTACCCCCCTTAGCCTGCAAAAAACAATCAAAAGAGCCAGGCATTTGGTGAATATCCTTGGGGCAGTAGAAATGCCAAAGGGCAAAGGAGAGAACTGAAATTGCCAGGAAGCAAAACAGAAACATAAAAACTTCCTGAAAAGGGGCTGAAATGGGATATGAAGATAAGCATCCTTGAGGTCCAGAGACACTAGAAAAAGCTGAGGAAGCAGCAGAGGGAACAAAGTCTGAAGGAACAACATATGAAAGGAAGGGACCTTCAGAAAGGTGTTTATGTGACAAAGATCCAGAATGAGTCTCAAAGTGCCTTCTTTCCTGGGAACAAAGACCATTCCTGTGTATAATCCCTTCCCCCTTTCAGAAACTGGAACTTCCTGAATAGTTCCCGGAGTCAAAAGATCCTGAAGCTCCCCTGGAAAAAATGCCAATTGTTCTTGAGGAGGCTGAGGAATGCCCATAAAAGTGGAAGAGATTTTTCAGACCCTGTAGTACCCTGGACAGAACCCAGAAATCCTGAGTAATCTTTTACCAAACTGGAAGAGATAGGGAAAGATGAAAAATAGAGAGGAACGTGGCTGAAAAGAAAGTACAGTTGTGTACACTTACCATAAATGTAGATGTTAAAGTTTATTCACTGTTGCAGTCATTACATTTGGGTAATCTGCTGGCAGGTTGCCCTCAGTCGGCCTGAATTCCAAAGTCCTGGGTCCCGCGTCGGTTGCTGCCTCCTCTTCCATGACGGCAGGTCGTTAGGGGTATAAAACAAGCAGCCGATGCCATTTTCTTTAGTTTTTCTTGCCCCAGATGTCAGGTGCCCCCCAAATGAGTAGCAAGAATATATATATAAACTATATACACATGCAACAATACAAACTTTACCTTCATCTACAAGCAAATATACCACAAAAGTGGTAGAAGATAGTGAAGGAAAAAGAAACTACAGAATAAAAGGCGGATGGCAGGCAGGTAACCTGGACTGCAACAGTGAATACACTCGAACATCTACATTTATGGTAAGTGTACACAACTGTACTATGTTCTTTGTGTTTCACTGTTGCAGTCATTACATTTGGGTAGAATCCCAAAGCTATGGATGGGAGGCTGGAGCTAAACAGCATTAGGGGCAGTTATAAGGCCCTGCAGAACTGCAGTGGCAAAGCCTGCCCTGGGCTTAAAGTAGAGAGGCAAATGATAATGCTTTGTAAAAGTGTGAACAGAACTCCAAGTAGCAGCCTCTAGAAGGTCTTTGATTGGTACTCCTCTGAGAAAAGATGCTGATGTAGCTGCAGCCCTGGTGGAATGAGACCAAATGCCCTTGGGCACAGGTTTGCCATGGTGTAAGTAGCAGAAACAAATGCAGTAGCTTATCCACTTTGAAATAGTCTGCTTTGAAATAGCCTTTTTCTCTGATCCTGCAGAAAATGTCACTAGTAACTGCTCAGTTTTTCTTAGAGCTTTAGTCCTGCTCAAGTAGAATCTTAGCTGTCTGTGTATGTCCAATGAATGCAGAATCCTATCCCCCCTGTTCTGCAGATTTGGATAAAAAGTTGGCAGATGAATAGTTTGGTTAAGAGCCACACTGGAAACCACCTTAGACATAAATGAAGGATTGATCCTCAGGGACAACCTGTCTGGGTAAAAAATGATAAAAGGCTCCACAGCCACGAGGGCCTGTAGCTCTGAGACTCTTCTTGCTGAAGTAATTGCCAGGAGCAGAGCTGTTTTCAATGACAAGAACTTTAGATCTGCAGTAGCAGCTGGTTCAGAAGGATGCAGGGTGAGCTTTTCCAACACATAAGTGAGGTCCCATGCAGGAACTGGTGATCTTCTGGGAGGCCTTAAAATTTTGGCCACTCTAAGATACTGCTTTAGTAAAGGATGAGAAAAGATTGGTGGCTCTGTGTTGTAATCAGCCGAGATGGCAGAGGCATGGATTTTTATTGATGAAAAAGATAGGCCTTTGTCAAGCATCTCAGTCAAGTATTGTAAAATCTGAGGAATATTTGGCTCTGCTGTATCAGTTCCCCATGCTTGGTTCCAAGCACATAATCTCTTCCATTTATCAGCATAAGATTTTCTAGTACTAGTCCTTCTGGCTTCCAAAATGACATCCATCACAGCTTTACTGAGAGGTGTTGTTTGAATAACTACATGATCAGCCATGCTGCCAGGTTCAGTGTTTGGAGCTGATTGTGCAAGACTTGATTGTTTTGCTGGGACAGTAAGTGAAGTATTTGAGGTAAGTACCAAGCTGGGAATTGAGACATGTTCCTTAGGATTGGGTACCAGTATTGGTGGGGCTAGTCCGGGGCAATTAGTATCATCTTTGGTTTCTCTTGTCTGACGTTTAGTAGTACCTTTGAAAGAAGAGGCAGAGGAGGAAAGGCGTAAACGTTTAGTTATGTACTCACCATAACTTCAGATGCTTGGGATCCATCTCGCCTACATTCTGTACTGATGGGCTCGGAGCCAATCCCTCGGCTCCGACTCGGCACGCTTATGCTATAGAGCGAGGCCTCTTATTGGCTGAGCTATCTTTATCCCAGGATGCACCACCACTAATCCCCCAGATCTTGTTTGTCCGCATACATGCACACATGCACAACTTGATTATATAACATTGTTAGATGTTTCAAGATGAAACAACAGGATTCGGACCTTTTGGTATCCTCTGATCTCCAAGGAAGGGGGAAGGAGGGTGGGTTATTAGGAATGTAGGCGAGATGGATCCCAAACATCTGAAGTTATGGTGAGTACATAACTAAAAGATGTTACGTGATCCTATCTCACCTACATTCTGTACTGATGGGACAGCGTCCCTAGCACCTAAATCCCGGGTGGCTCATTGGAAAACACTCCTGAGCACTGTGGAACCAAATGAAGCTCGTCCTCTAGATGCCACATCTAATTTGTAGTGGGAAATGAAGGTGTGCGAGGAAGACCATGTAGCCGCAGCACAAATGTCACTAATAGCAAGCTTAGAATGAAATGCTATGGAAGTAGCCATAGCCCTTGTTGAATGAGCCTTGACAGAGGTGGAAAGCTCTTTGTTAGAATAAAAATAAGCTTGAGAAATACAGTCCCTGATCCATTTGGCAATAGTGACCTTTGTGACAGCTTTGCCCAATTTGTTATCTGCAAAGGATACAAACAACTGATCTGTTTTCCTTGTTTGTTTGGTCCTGTCTAGATAAAAACGTAACTGTCTGTGTACATCTAGTGTGTGGAATATAAACTCCGCCTTGTTAGAGTATTTTGGGAAAAAACTGGAAGCTCTAACGATTGTTGTAAGCAGAAAGTAGAACAGACCTTAGGGACAAAGGAAGGATTTGGTCTGAGGGATACTCTGTCCTTGTGAAAAACCAAGTACGGGGTTTTACTGACAAAGCTTGAAGCTCTGAAACTCTTCTGGCAGAAGTAATCGCCACCAGAAAAGCTGTCTTCCATGATAGAAACTTTAAATCACATGTAGCTGCCGGTTCAAAGGGAAAAGAGGTCAAGGCGCGTAACACTATATCAAGATCCCATGGAGGTGCAGGATGAGAAATCGGGGGTCTCAATAGAGCAGCACCTTTTAGGAAGGTCTTGCACAATCTGTTGCTCATTAAAGGTGGGTCTATGGATTCGTGAAAATTAGAAATTGCTGCCAATTGTACCTTGATGGTAGAAACTGAAGAGCCTTGATTAAAAAGAGAAGTCAGAAATTTTAGTACTTCTGCCACGGGAATAGAAATGGGGTCCAGGCCCCGGAGTTGAGCCCAAATAGCAAATCTTTTCCATTTGCTAGAATACAGTTTCTTTGTAGCAGACTTATGGGCCGAAGATAATATGTGTACATCTGAATCCAATGTATGACTCCTGACTATCGTCGGAAGAGGAGGAGCCAAGCCGTCAATTTTAAGGTGTGTAGGGACTGGTGGAATAGTCCCGACTGATGAACCAGTAGGTCTGGTATCTGATCCAGAAACCATGGACCTTGCAGGGCATGTTTCCGAAGATAGAGGAACCACACTTGATGGGGCCAGTAAGGAGCAATTAAGATCATTTTGCTCCCCAAGAGAGATGCCTTTTGAATCACTCTGGGAAGGAGAGGAACTGGAGGGAAGGCATAAAGCAAGCCGGTGGGCCAAGGATGGACTAATGCGTCCATGGGGCTCTTCCCCGGAGCCGGGGTTAGGGAGAAGAATTCTTTGCACTTCGCATTCAGAGGAGTCGCGAAGAGGTCGCAACACGGAACTCCCCATTCGCTGAAAATCTGACTTGCAACTGTCATATTCAGAGACCATTCGTGAGGAGAGAGGATGGTCCTGCTCAATCTGTCGGCTATCACATTGGACTTGCCCGGTATGTGAGTAGCCACTAGGAAGCGTTTGGTGGAGACTGCCCATTCCCAAACCCTCATGGCTTCTCTGCAAAGAGGATAGGATCTGGTCCCTCCCTGTTTGTTCAGGTACCAAACAACTGACATGTTGTCTGAGTGAATGGCAATCACGCCTTGAGGGAGATAATCGTGGAGGGCTTGAAGGGACAGAAGTACTGCCCTCATTTCCAAAATGTTGATATGAAGCAAAATCTCTTCCGGATGCCATTTGCCTTGGACTGACCTGCCCAGGGAATGCCCCCCCACCCAGTCTGGGAGGCGTCCGTGGTCAAAGTGGCCGCCAGAGGCGGTAGAACAAAGGGTCGTCCCAGATCCAAGTTGGAGGGCACTAGCCACCAGCGAAGGTCCCGTCTGCAAGATTCCGTGATCCATACAAGGTGGTTGGGGGGAGTTCCTGAAAGGACCACTGAGCTGAGAGGAGCCACTGGAGAATCCTCATGTGCAACCTTGCTAAGGGGACTAGAAGAACCGTGGCGGACATGGATCCCAATAGCTGCAGGACCATTCTGGCTGGGGCTTTGGATCTTGGGAGTAAGGCTCGAACTTGGGCTTGTATGGTTTGTATTCTGTCTGTAGGTAGGTAGACCCGCATTTGGTTTGAGTCTATCTCTACCCCTATGAATCTTATTCGTTGAGATGGCAGCAACACAGACTTTGGCCAATTGAAGGTGATTCCAAGGGAATTGCCCAGTGATACAGTGGCTTGTAGGCTCCGCAGAAGTAGATGCTTGGAGGTGGCAGTTAGGAGCCAGTCGTCTAGATATGGAAACACCTGGAATCCTAGACTTCTCAGGTGAGCAGTCACGACTGCCAAACACTTGGTGAACACCCTGGGGGCTGTGGTGAGACCAAAGGGCAGTGCACGGAACTGAAAATGACTGCCTCCTAGGCTGAAGCGCAGATGTCTCCTGGACGCTTGATGTACCATGATATGATAATAAGCGTCCTTGAGATCTATGGAGCACATCCAAACACCTTTCTCCAGCAATGGGAGAATGGTTTGTAGGGTGACCATTCGGAACTTGGACTTTCTGACTGAACGGTTTAGGATGCTGAGGTCCAAAATGGGCCTCAAGTCCCCGGTCTTTTTTGGCACCAAAAAGAATCTTGAGTAAGTCCCTAATCCGATCTGGTCTGCGGGGACCGGTTGGATGACTCCTTTTTGCAGCAGCTTTGAAACCTCTGAGGCTGCGGTATCCCGTTGACTGGGTGGCGGGTCCGGGATTTTTTTGGACTGAGGGGTGGGGGGTGAGAGAATGGGATGAAGTAACCTCCGGCGATAATCCGAAGCACCCATCGGTCCTGAGTGATACCTTCCCAGGCCTTTAGGTGCTTCGAGAAATGACCCCCGACTGGCTCCGGAGCAGCACAGCCGGGCAATCCCTCAGGGACTATGAAAGGCTGAAGAGCCACAAAAGGACTCGTGGTCTCCAGTGTTGCGAGGGCCTCTGCCGCCTCTGGGACGGCGTCTTCCGGAAGAATTTCCCCCTCCTCTGCCTCTGGAAGGGGAGTCCTCCTGCTGAGATGGGTAAGGCTTCTGAGATCTACGGAACCACATTTTCCCTCCTCTTTTAGCCTTGGGATAAGGCCGAAAGGGAGTGGAAAATCGTGCCCCTACGGCAGTCAGAGTCTTACCCTCCTGTTCACAGCGGGTTAGCATGTCCTTTACCTTGGGTCCAAACAGGGAGGACCCATCAAAGGGGGCATCGGCAAATGAAGACTTAAAGGCCTCCGCGAAGTGACACAGACGGAGCCAGGCTTGTCTCCTTAGAACAATGCCTGTACCCGCCGCTCTGCTCGCCCCTTCGGCCGCATAAGAAATGAGCCTCATGGACGAGTTCGAAATAGACGACATTGTAGCCAGCTGAGAGCCAACCGTCTGGGCTAGCTCCTCAGGCAGGTTACCCAAGAGGGTATCGGATAGCTCCTTAAGCAGATCCCTCTGAAACCTGGTGAAGTGCGTAAGGTAGTTCAAGGACCTCAGTGTAAAGGCCGCTGAACTAAGGGTGCGCTTTCCGTACCGATCCATGCTCCTAGACGCTTTATTAGGAGGATGGACGGACGTAGAAGCCTCTGCTACATCTTGCTGGGTAGCAGATGCCACCACCAAAGCATCTACAGCCACACCTTTAGTAAGGAACTCTCTATCAGGGGGCACCGAGAGAAATTTGTTCGGACGAGCGGGCACCGGTTCCACAGAGTCTGGGTGTTCCCACTCCCTTCGACAGATCAAATCCAAGAGCTCATCGAAGGGCGGAGACACCCAGGAGGCGGAGGGCTGAGCCCCGAAGGCCTTCAGGAACACCGCCTCATCAGCAGAGGGAGGTTTGGACTGCCAACCGCCTCGTTGTTTTAGGGCTTCCAGGATGTCTGCAAAGGAGACATCATCCGAGGACGACTTGGGGGACCCTTCGGCATCATCGAGATCAGTGTCGGATGTCAGAGACTCATCAGGGGAGTCAACATGCTTCCTCTTGCACGATCTCTTCCTGGGAGGTTCTTCCGAAGAGGCTTCAGAAGGACCTCCAGGAGGGGGAGAAACCCCAGCGGGGGTAACCTGAGGCCCAGGGCTCCGCTGTCTAAGGACAGGGGGACTGCCAACGACCCAGTCTCCAAATGTAGGGAAGGAGCTGGGGAAACCGTGGAGGTAGCCAAGGAAGATTTGGCTAAAGCACTCCTCATAGCCCTGAAAGCGGGACCACCAGAATCCTGGGAGGGTCCCACCTCCGTGGCCACAACAGTGGACGGTACTCCCGCCGCCGACGCACCAAGAGGGAGACTTGGGACCGAAAGCATCAATCCCGAAGCCTCCCCCCCAGGGCCGAAGGAAGAAGTCCGTGTACTGAACTCCGACCCAAGAGCCGGAGTTGGAGCAAGGGTCAGGCCCAACCCTAACACCTCCACAGGTTTCACCAGCACCGGCTCCAACGATGCCGAAGCTGTTGGAGGAGGAACCACAGTAGGGGAGTGGACCATCAGCTCCGAAGCCAAATGGGCTGGAGCCGAAACCAGCTTTTGGAACACCGGAGACTGGAAGAGTCGAAGGAGCACCCTGTTGATGTCCGAATCAGACATCTTGGATGATCTCGAGGATACCGATCGGGCCCGAACCGATTTCTCCATCAGCTCCGAAGGGCTCGGGGACCGGCTCCGAAAGGACTCAACAACTATCGGCTCCGAAGAAGGTTTCAAGGAAATTTCCCTCGGTGCCGATAAGGACTTCGGCTCCGAGGTGGAAGAGTCTGAGCCGATAACCCTTATCGGCTCCAATATCAGTGGAGCCGATGAGGGTGACCCGCCTCTCGATGCCCCAAACCTCGGCTCCGAAACCAGAGGGGTCGAGGCTGGAGGCATCGAGGCAGACCATTCCGACCTCGGCTCCGAAGTCCGTGGAGCCGATGGAGAAGTCTGCTTAGTTCTTTTAGCGGTCAGTTCCGACTGACTGGTCGGAGCCGACGCTTTCTTCTTTTTAGAAGGAGACGGAGAGGAAGATAAAGCCTCCTCGAAGGAAGGCTTGATTAATCCTTTGAGGATTAATTTGTTTTTCCTCTCCTGGAGGACTCTAAGAGAACGCGTGGCACACACTACACGACTCTTGTAGGTGTTTAGCACCTAAGCAATAGACGCACGAGGAGTGGTCGTCCGTTATGGACATTTTAAAACCACACCTCGTGCATTTCTTAAACCCGGAGGGTTTGTGTTCTTTCGACATAACCAAGCCAAAACACAGTTGTCTACAACTAGAAGAAGGGTTTGACACAAGAAAAAATATCCCTACTTTAGTGTAAAGATTTTAAACTAAAACCTTTATATATTTTTTTTTTTTTTTTTTTTTTTAAGAAAGACAAACTTTCCACAAAAGAAAGAGAGAGATAGAGAGGGTCAAGACCCTCTAACTTAAATGGGTACTTGACCCACACACAACAACTAAGGTAGTAGAAACCACAGGGGAAGGCCCCTCTAACTTAAACGGGAACCTTCCCTGACAGGAAAAAACACGAAATCCTCAACCAAAACTATCAAAACACACTCGTATACAAAGAATAGCCATTAAAACAGCTTTTGGATTTAAATCAAGCAAATTTCTGACAGGAAAAGCCTAAATAAATAGTACTTAGCCCAGCCAAGTTGAGACCACGTCTAAGCTCTGTAAGCGGCAAACGAGATCTGGGGGATTAGTGGTGGTGCATCCTGGGATAAAGATAGCTCAGCCAATAAGAGGCCTCGCTCTATAGCATAAGCGTGCCGAGTCGGAGCCGAGGGATCGGCTCCGAGCCCATCAGTACAGAATGTAGGCGAGATAGGATCACATAACATCTGATAGGTTTTTCCAACTGAAGGATAGGGCGTCCACTTTCCATGCTTGTCTGTGATAAGTCCTTGTGCAGAATTTTTTCAGTTGATAATTCCGAGGAGAGACAAATAAGTCTATGCTCGGTCTCCTCCATTTCTTTATTATCATGCTGAAGACTTGTGGATCTAATTTCCACTCGTGAGAGTCCATAAGGTTTCTGCTTAAATCGTCTGCCAGAGTATTTTGATTTCCTGGCAGGAATTGAGCTTGAAGATGTACTTGGTAAGTCAAGGCTGTGTCCCACAGTGCCATGGCTAGTCTGCAAAAGGGGTACGAGTGCGTGCCCCCCCTGCTTGTTTATATACCACATAACCGTGGTGTTGTCCGTCTTTACCAGTAGTTGTCCTGGATGAAGTAAGTTCTTGAAGGCTGTCAGGGCATTTTGAACAGTTAACATCTCTTTTTGGTTGATATGCAGATGCATTTGTTTTGGGGTCCATATGCCCTGAATGCATCTTCCCGCCAGGTGGGCCCCCCAGGCATAATCTGATGTATCTGTTAAGGTTTGGCTGGCAGAGGGTTGAGTGAAAGCCTGTCCCATATTTTGGTGACATGCCTTTACCCACCATAGAAACTCCTGTTGTAGGCAGGGAATGAGAGGAATCATTGTTTCCAGACTGTGACAATGTTGACTCCATAAACTTTTTAGGTACCATTGTAGCTTCCTCATATGCAGTCTTGCATATGGAATCAGTAGGATGCAGGATGCCATGAACCCCAAAGCTTGCAGAGTTTGTCTTGCAGATAACTGGGTTTTTGTTGCCATCAGTTTGAAGTAAGTAGTCAGTTGCCTTTGTTTGTCTGGTGTGACGAAAGCGATCTGGGCAGTTGTATTCAAGCTTGCACCCAGGAATGTTATCTTTTGAGAGGGTATCAGTTGTGATTTCTTTTTGTTTATTGTGTAACCTAGGCATGTCAGAAGCCTTTTCACAAACGCCAGGTGCTGAAGAAGAATGTCCTTGTTCTCTGCTTGAATGAGACAATCGTCCAATTAAGGATACATTTGCATATTTTTGTCTGCAAAATGCAATTACTGGTGCCAGGCACATTGTAAAGACCCTGGGCGCAATAGATAAGCCAAAGGGCAGTGCAGAGAATTGGTAATGCATAGAGCCAGCCTTGAAACGGAGGTATCTTCTGCATGATTCCATTATTGGGATATGCAGGTATGCCTCTTTTAGGTCTAATGTCACCAGCCAAGCTTTCTTGCCCAGCATGGGCAGAAGCTGCTGCAAAGTAAACATTTTGAATTTTGGAATGTCCAGGTATGTGTTCAAAATTGATGAATCCAGTATTGGGCGCCAGGCCTTGTCTTTTCTGGGTACCAAGAACAGTCTTGAATAAAAACCTTGTCCTTTTTCCTGTTCTGGTACTGGCTGAATAGCCCCCATATCCATGAGGGACGTAACCTGTTTCTGTGCCTCTGCCTATTGATTTTTTGGCAGATCTGGCTAACCGTTTGCCATTGGCAGAGTTTGGAAGTGGAATCTGTATCCCTGAGATACTATGTCTAGCACTCACTTGTCCTGGGTTATTAACTGCCAATTTTGAGCAAAAAGTGCTAATTTTCCCCCTAAGGGCGCTTGGTGATGGCAGAGGGAAGTCATTGAGACTGTTTACTATAGGGTTGTGCTTTATTTCCTCCAGATTTGGAGGTAGAAGCACCCCATTGCTTTGACCTGTAAGAATCTTGAGGCTGGTATCTAGAATCTGTAGGGCACCTGGATTTGCCCTGTTGAGCTCTGTCAGACACAGGAAAGGACCAATTTTTTTTGTAGGCCAGTGTCTACTGAATCTTGGTGGCTGCACTTGTAAGAAGTCTTTTACAGTTTGCATAGATTTAGCTTCATCTTCCATTTTCTTTAAAACCTCTTCTGCCTTAATATCAAACAGAGTATCATGCTGTAAAGGTGCATTCAGCAATTTAGCTTTAACATGATCAGGCAAATTTTGCTCTTTTAGCCAGGCATGCCTCCTAATCACAGATCCAGTAACTGTAGCCCTGCAGGAGGCCTCAAAGGAATCAAAACCACATTGCAAAGTATGCTTTCCAACTTGTTCTGCTGCATGCAATAATTCCTGAAATTCTTTATTTTCTACACATTCAGAAATCGACATCATTTTCTGTTTCAGTAATCCCATAACATGTTGTTGATACTTGAGCATATGAAACTGGCAGTTTAAGGCTCTAATTGCCAAGGTTGCAGATGTAGAAACCCTCTTTCTTCATCTATCCAGTGCCCTTGAATCTCTGTCAGAGGGAGTAGGATTTTTTGCTGTTGAGGCCTTAACACCTTTTGGACTCTGAAATAGTTTCAGGGTCAGCAGCAGGGTTTCTAAATAAAAATGTGTGAGTCAGGGACCCTGTAATATCTGTCTGGCTTGCTGGGAGCCAGAGGTAAGGAGTCTAGAGTCAAGCTTGACTCCGAAAACACATCATCCACAATGTCTAAAACATGAGGTATGGCTAAAGGCCTATGCTGAGGGAGAAGAAGGAAATCCCTGAGCCTCTTTTTTGATTCTGAGAAATCTTGACTCTCCCAGTGAAAATGTTCCCTCAAAGTATGCAAGGTTTCTCCAAAAGAGTAATCCTCAAGACGTGATGCAGATGGGATAGATTCCTCTGCATCAGAATCCTCATAGGGTGGTATAGATAATTCCTGATCAGAAGAGGAATCAGAAGAAATAGAAACCTGATCTGAAGATTCATAATCAGTGTCTTGCCTAGGCCTCTTATCAGGAGGGGGTTGGGAACCCCTGATCAAGGTAATTAGGTCTTCAGCTATTTTGATCATCTGTTTTTTGGGCATAGAGGCCTGTGCACATGGCTCATGCATCAGTTTTTTAGCTTTAGAAGTTGCTTTTGTCTTTGATTTTGAAGCTGGAGTCGGTTTTATATAAAAATGTTGTGGCCTGAATACACCCTCAGAAGCCGGTGCCTGCAGACCCATCTGAGGGAAGAGACATCCATGGGTACAATACTTTGAGAATCTCAGGCATACCGGACTCCACATGGGTCTTGGTAGGGGCCTGTGACTTGAAAGTAGCGGGTATCAGGAGCTGCAAAAGCGCCTCACTGAGTTCCGGCGAACCGGTGACTGACTTAGGAGAAGCTTCGTCGTCGGTTTTGGACTTCGACGGTCTGTCTCTGTTCTTTTCTTTGCATTTTTTGTGTACTCCAGTAGTCGGATTGCTGTCCGACGACATTTCAGGGTAGTTAAATCTGTTTCCAAAATACTTTGAGGCAAAGATATACTGACGCTTAATAGTGTGTTGGTTAAATCTAGCACAAAACCGACAGCCAGGCACGTTATGATCAGGGCCTAGGCAAGGAATACAGTATAAATGAAAAGCCTTATGAGGTATTTGCTTCCCACAAGTAATACAATTATTAACTTTTTCTGACATCGGAATGGAGCAAGAAAAAAAAGTTTCCCCAACGGGGTACTTAGCTTTAGTGAAGACTATTGTTCTGAAACTTGAACTCGAAAATTTCAGGAGTCTGCTGACCGGCACTTGTGCACTGCTTCTGCTTTGGGCACCATGCAGCAAGAAAGACCAAAGAAAATGGCATTGGCTGCTTATTTTATGCCCCTGACAGGAGGAGACAGCAACCAACGCAGGACCCAAGACTTTGGAATTCAGGCCGACTGAGGGCAACCTGCCAGCAGATTACCCAAATGCAATGACTGCAACAGTGAAACACGAAGAACATCAGAATAGTTAGACAGCACCTGGTTTGTCAGAAAAAGGAGTTTTCTGTGGCACAGGAGTTTGCGTAGCTTTATTGGGGGGGGGGGGCGTTTCCCACCTTTTTACTCTTGGGAGGAGGGCAAGACTGCCTTTTCACAAAGGACAGCTTATTATGGTAATTCCTTTGACATTTAGGCACAGGAGAAACAAAATCATGTTTGAGTTCTTGCAAAGCCTTGCCTTTATTCTTCTGAGACTTACACAAATCAGCTGCACCAAATAAGTGTTTGTTATTTAGAGGAGCATCCATCAACTTAGCTTTAATATCATCATGCAAAGGCTGAAGACGGAATATCTCATCATCACAGAACCAAAATCAGCAGCTCTAGAAGCATCTGCTGCATCATAACTGCACTTAATAGAATGGCGAGCCACCTGAGAAGATCTCCCTAACAAGGAGTGAGCAGAAGTCTTACCTTCAGAATCGTGAAGGTCAGAAACTACCTGAAAGGCCTGAGAAAGAAGAACCAAATGATATCCTGTCATATAGGTCTGATAATTGACAGCCCTAAAAGCAAGGGTAGCTGAGGTATAAACTTTGTTACCCAGCCTTTCAACAGTTCTGTTATCTTTATCAAAAGGAAGTAACTTATTCAAGGCAATAACTCAGATGGCTTGTCAGATGCTACAGATACCACAGAGAGATCAGCAGAAGGACATCTATAGAGACATTTGCAAGCATCAGCCACTCAATAAAACCTATCAGTTTTTTGGGGGGCTAGGCACTGGTAGTCTGGAGCCGGACACGCAGTAGAAAAGGCATACAATAAGGCAGCCAAAACAGGAGGAATAGCAGAAGGTTTAGGAGAGTCCATTTGTAGAAGCTCATAATATATCTTCTGAAGCCCAAAAACCTGGGCACAATCTCATTTAAAAAATGCTATCATTTTGGAAATTGTGTCCCCAAAGGAAGTCTCCTCAAAGAGAGTGTCAGGACTAGTGGACTCCTCTTCCTCAGAACCACAGTCTAAAGGAGAAGGAATCTGGGAAGAATAAGCAAGGGATTCCTCATCTGAATTCACCTCCTCCTTAGAGGAAATCTGTTCCCTAGGCCTTTTAAGGGAGCCAAGGGGGAGCAAGAACAGAAAATCCTTGAGGAGGTTTCAAAGCCATGAGGGCATTAAACAACCCCCGAGTGAAATTCTGCCATTCACTCTGTGGGTCCTTAGGAGCAGGAGAAACATGCTGTGTTTCTTGTTTCTTTTTCAAAGGGACAGCTACTTTGTAAAGTTTACAAGGCTCAGGCCCCAGACGACATTCTACAATCATAGTCAGGGCTTCCTCCCTAACCAAAATCTGATGAACACCCCTAGGCCCTTCCGTAATTATCAGCAGTGGTTCCCACCGAACATCCAAAGCAGATGTCTGCAAGGCCACCAGGGACATGTGTGATGTTGGATCCAGGCTGGCCTTTGAAGCAGTCGTGGCAGAAGAATCCAATGGAGGAGCCGGGCAAACCTCCAGGCTTTCACTAACCTTGGTAGAGACATCAAGCGGAGGCGGCACAAAGGAAGAATTAGACCTAGAATTCTTGGCCTTCTTCTTCACAGACAGCTGACCCTTGGAGCGGGAAGTTCCTTCCATAATGTCTTTTGCTAAAAGCAAAAGAAAAATAGAACAATTCCACCAAGGCACGACTCCACTGGTAATTTCCACACGAACAAGCTTTATTGAAACACACTTTCTTCAGAATAAAACCATAAACGCTGTTATCACTAAAGATGCATTTTCGTCCTCTAATGACTTCCTCAGATGAAACAGAAATGCATACCTTCTACAATTCTTCCCCTAAAATACCCTCCACTTAATTAATACTGCTATCCAATTGTTGTATATTCTTAATGTGGTCACATGTACTTAATAGATGACAGCCCTATAAAACTTTTTTTTAAATTCCTTTAAAACAGTTCTAAACACATACATACATATATAAATATATAAATATCAAAATATCCACAATACCTTCTCTAAACTCCATTAGATATAAATATATAAATATAAATGCAAATAAGGTTTAGTTTTATACAAGTTAAAAACCTTATATGGCAAACTTTACTTCCGTACAATAGCACCATCTTGTGTCCAAAGAAAGAATTAAAATCCTATCAAGTGCTTTTTAGATAAATGGTTCAAACAGTAATATAGTAAAATACATACATTTTCTTTTTTCTCCTTTTAAACCAGAATAAATTATTGCACATACACTTTTGATGTTGCAGTCCTTAGTTTTGTCCAAAGGTAAGAAGTATTACATTTTTTAAAATTAATATACATAAAGGGATACATTTTCTTCCAGAGTCACTAGAGCTTTGCAGCACTTAACTTTAAAACTGGAGCTAGAGAGACTGCATCATTCAGACCTGGAAATCTAGTAGCTTCCAGGGATAGTTGCCACAGTAGTTCTTTGTATTCAATGGAAGTCTCCCATGGACCTCCTCTTATGTCCTTTGGAATTACTTCCAATACAAAGAATTTGAATTTACCTTCTTGACAGCTTATTATGTGTCTGTAAAGAGCATTCTTGGCACACTTTGTTCTAATTTCATAGTTATGCTCATAGATTCTGTTTTTTAACTTTATTTCTGATTTACCTACATAGAATGCTTCACAATGGTCACAAAGCCCTATGTACACTATACCACTAGTGTCACAATTCGCATAGTCCCTACTACTAATAAGTCTATCCCTACTGCTAACCAGAATAGTGTCCCTCATGTAGATATACGGGCACTGGGAGCATTGTCCACATTTAAAAGTCCCTACTTTACCCTCTTTATGCTTAAGGCCATTTTTTGCCTTCTAATATAGCCTTTAGACTTCTACCCCTTCTGTATGTGCATCTTAAAGGGTTATCGAAAATTCCCTCCAAGTCTGATAGTTCACCAAATCTATTCCATTCCCCTTCTAACAATTTTCTTATTCTTACTGCGTCTCCATTTTAATCTGCCACAAAATTTCTTTCACCTTCAAAATTCACTGTTTTAACCTTTTCCTTACTAAGCCCTGTTTTGTCCCCCAGAATGGGTTTAAATCTATCCTGCCTTCCTTCTCTAACTTCTTTTTCTATGTTTTTTATAAATTCGTTGGGGGTAACCTCTTTCTATAAACATTTAACTCAATGTTTTGCATTCTACCTCAAAATCACATTCTCTGGATGTCATACGACTACCCCTAACATATTGTCCTTAAAGTTTTAAAGTTAAGGGCTGAAAAGCTCTAGTGACTCTGAAAAAATGTATCCCTTTATGTATGTTAATTTAAAAAAAATGTAATACTTCTTACCTTAGGACAAAACTAAGGACTGCAACATCAAAAGTTGTTGTAGTTGTGTCTTTCGGCTATTCATGGTTAGGGGTCGCCAAAGCGAAACTCCGGTCTGCTAATGATTGGCAGTAGATTTTTACGTACCGAGTTGTCAGCTCTGACGCGCAACCTTCAACGAAGGTACGCCCATTCACGCATTTCTCCACACAGAAGACGCTCTAGCTGAGAATCGAACAGGACAACGTCGTACTGTGAGGCGATAACGCTACCGCAGCACCACCACCACGAATCAAAAGTGTAAATGCAATAATTTATTCTGGTTTAAAAAGAGAAAAAAGAAAATGTATGTCTTTCACTATATTACTGTTTGAACCATTTATCTAAAAAGCACTTGTATAGGATTTTAATTCTTTCTTTGGACACAAGATGGTGATATTGTATGGAAGAAAAGTTTATTTTTTATAAAGTTTTTAACTTGTATAAAACTAAACCTTATTTGTATTTATATTTATATAGTTATATCTATTAGAGTTTAGAGAAGGTATTGTGGATATTTTGATATTTATATATTTATATATGTATGTATGTGTTTAGAAATGTTTTAAAGGACTGTTTTAAAGGATTGTCTTAAAGGAATTTTAAAAACAGTTTTATAGGGTTGAACATCTATTAAGTACATGTGACCACATTAAGAATATACACCAAATGGACAGCAGTATTAATTAAGTGGAGGGTATTTTAGGGGAAGAATTGTAAAAGGTATGCATTTCTGTTTCATCTGAGGAAGTCATTAGAGGACGAAAACGCATCTGTAGTGATAACAGCATTTATGGTTTTATTTTGAAGAAAGTGCGTTTCAATAAAGCTTGTTTGTGTGGAAAATACCAGTGGAGTTGTGCCTTGGTGGAATTGCTCTATTTTTCTTTGGGTTTTGGCTGCTTTTATTGAGCAATTTACTTTCCTCCAACAACTACAGCAAACAGCTCGGGTATCAGCCACCACCTAGGAGCGGAAGTGTATTCACAAAACTCACAATAAGGCACCAATTCTTCAAGGATGATAAGATTTATTTTAACACCACAAATAAACAATACACGTTTTTGTCAAAAAAGCGACTTCATCAGATAAAAAACATTCATGACCACATCACATTTATATACACACCCGTCATTAAAGGCAATTAAATAACTGATAAAATTAATTGCACTCTTTTAAAGCCATAACATACCAAAATAAAAAACTGTACATAAACAATGGGTAGGTATATACAAACATAATATAACATATTTAAAAAACATAAACCATAAATAACAGAATTCATGATCATATTCCATTATAAAATGTTAATAAATCAAACATATTTATAAAAAATATGTATAAAATTGCAATTAAAACTATTAAATTGGACACAAATATATAGCTAATCATAAATAAAGCTATACAAGTACTATTGTATTAAATAAAAAATTCCTTAAATTCTCCCTGCCTTAAGTTTCAAATAAGGCACTATAGAGAATCATTAAGGCCACGGAATCTATTTGAATCAAGCAAAATTTGCCAATATGTTTCCCGATGAGCAAGTCGTGCTTCCCACTGCCCTCCCCTGATGTCTCTGGAGACAGAATCTAATACAAAAAACAAAAAGGTTGCTCCTATACAAGTAGTAATATGTTTATAAAGTGCATTCTTGATGTTAAGTTTCTGCATATCGTAATAGTGTTCGTAAACACGTCTCCTGAGCTGCCTTTCAGTCTTGCCGACATAAAATGCCTGGCAAGACTGACACACTGCCACATAGATAACACCAATAGAATTACAGTTGTAAAATTTAATAGAAGAAATTCTCCTGTTTCTAGCCTCCAAGTACACATGGTCATCATGAACCATGTATTTACACTGAGGACAGCGTCCACACTTATGTGTCCCTTTCCTCTGCCTACTCACATGTAATGGATGAATTTCCTGTTCCAGTGCCCTTCTAATGTTAAATCCCCTTCTATAAACAATTTTAAATGTTTTGTCCTTGAAATTACTAAGGTCGGTCAAGTCCTGAAAAGATTTTAATTCCTTATTGATAATATTGGTAACATGTCCAATATTAGCACTGAATTGTGTGATAAATACAAATTGGCCATTGTTAAAAGCCAAAACCTCATCCCCAGTATGATTAAGGGATTCTAAACTCCCTTTGCCCAAAATAGGACTAAATCTGGTGCTTCTTGCTTGAAAAACTTCCTCCTTGACTGAATTAATCAAAGAGATGGGATAACCTCTTTCGAGAAACAGTGAAGTAAGCTCATCACACTCAATACTAAACTGCAAATCTTGGGAGGTCATACGTGAAACCCTAACAAATTGTCCCTTCAAAATTCCTCTCTTTTGAAATCTAGGATGTGAACTATGGTAGTGCAAATAGCTGTTTGAGAAAGTGGGTTTCCGATAAATACAAGAATTAAACCCCTGCATTTCCTTGGTAAGTGTAATATCCAGATAGTTCAGAATTTTATCAGATACCTGATGAGTAAACTTTAAAAAGGTGGTTGTAGAATTAATATAGGATATAAATTCTTCTATACCATGAATAGGCCCCACCCAAAAAATACAAATATCGTCCAAGAATCTAGTATAGTGAATCCAAGAATTCGCAAATTCACTATTAAGGACAAATTTACTTTCCTGTTCGTTTTGGCTGTTGGAGTCATTGTTTTGTGGGATGGAAGTGGCGTCGACATCTTCACAAGTTAATTCAAGGAGAGGCGGTGATTTGGACAAGATTGACAGAATGATGGACCAATTAACGCAACTGATCGAATTGTTAACGCCTACCTGTCAATCATTACTCCCGGAGTCGTCACGGCCACCGGGGAACCAGGAAATGCTTGGTAGAGGCGAAAATGGCATGAAACACATGATTTTGTCAACGGAACTTGGCGTTAGCAATGGGCATAAACCTGCAAAGGACATAGGAGCTGAATGTGATGGGATTCCTACTATTTTTCTGAGCAATAGGACGAACGAAGTGCAAGGGGATGTAGTAGGACATAACAACTTAAACATGACTAATGGACAAAATCATAATGGACAAAGGCACAAAACTTTTAGTTATGTACTCACCATAACTTCAGATGTTTGGGATCCATCTCGCCTACATTCTGAACTGATGGGCTGGAGCCGATCCCTCAGCTCCAACTCGGCACGCCTATGCTATAGAGCGAGGCCTCTAATTGGCTGAGCTATCTTTATCCCAGGATGCACCACCACTAATCCCCCAGATCTTGTTTGTCCGCATTCATGCACACATGCACAACTTGATTATATAACATTGTTAGATGTTTCAAGATGAAACAACAGGATTCGGACCTTCTGATATCCTCTGATCTCCAAGGAAGGGGGAAGGAGGGTGGGTTATTAGGAATGTAGGCGAGATGGATCCCAAACATCTGAAGTTATGGTGAGTACATAACTAAAAGATGTTATGTGATCCTATCTCGCCTACATTCTGAACTGATGGGACAGCGTCCCTAGCACCTAAATCCCGGGTGGCTCATTAGAAAACACTCCTGAGCACTGTGGAACCAAATGAAGCTCGTCCTCTAGATGCCACATCTAATTTGTAGTGGGAAATGAAGGTGTGCGGGGAAGACCATGTAGCCGCAGCACAAATGTCACTAATAGCAAGCTTAGAATGAAATGCTACCGAAGTGGCCATAGCCCTTGTAGAATGAGCCCTGACAGAGGTGGTAAGCTCTTTGTTAGAATAAATATAAGCTTGAGTAATACAGTCCCTGATCCATTTGGCAATAGTGACTTTTGTGACAGCGTTGCCCAATTTGTTATCTGCAAAGGATACAAACAACTGATCCGTTTTCCTAGTATGTTTGGTCCTGTCTAAATAAAAACGTAACTGTCTGTGGACATCTAGTGTGTGGAATATGAACTCCGCTTTGTTAGAGTATTTTGGGAAAAAAACTGGAAGCTCTAACGATTGTTGTAAGCAGAAAGTAGAACAAACTTTAGGGACAAAGGAGGGATTTGGTCTGAGGGATACTCTGTCTTTATGAAAAACCAAGTACGGGGGTTTCACTGACAAAGCTTGAAGCTCTGAAACTCTTCTGGCAGAAGTAATCGCCACCAGAAAAGCTGTCTTCCATGATAAAAACTTTAGATCACATGTAGCTGCCGGTTCAAAGGGGAAAGAAGTCAATGCGCGTAACACTATATCGAGATCCCATGGAGGTGCAGGATGAGAAATCGGAGGTCTTAATACAGCAGCACCTTTCAAGAAGGTCTTACACAATCTGTTGCTCATTAAAGGTGGGTCTATGGATTCGTGAAAATTAGAAATTGCTGCCAATTGTACCTTGATGGTTGAAACTGAAGAGCCTTGATAGAAAAGAGAGGTCAGAAATTTTAGTACTTCTGCCACGGGAATAGAAATGGGGTCCAGGCCCCGGAGTTGAGCCCAAATAGCAAATCTTTTCCATTTGCTAGAATACAGTTTCTTTGTAGCAGACTTATGGGCCGAAGGTAATATGTGCACTACATCTGGATCCAATTTATGACTCCTGACTATCGTCGGAAGAGGAGGAGTCAAGCCGTCAATTTTAAGGTGTGTAGGGACTGGTGGAATAGTCCCGACTGATGAACCAGACCTGATCCAGGAACCATGGACCCTCCAGAGCATGTTTCCGAAGATAGGGGAACCACACTTGACGAGGCCAGTAAGGAGCAATTAAGATCATTTTGCTCCCCAAGAGAGATGCCTTTTGAATCACCCTGGGAAGGAACTGGAGGGAAGGCATAAAGCAAGCCGGTGGGCCAAGGATGGACTAATGCGTCCATGGGGCTCTTCCCCGGAGCCAGGGTTAGGGAGAAGAATTCTTTGCACTTCGCATTCAGAGGAGTCGCGAAGAGGTCGCAACACGGAACTCCCCATTCGCTGAAAATCTGACTTGCAACTGTCATATTCAGAGACCATTCGTGAGGAGAGAGGATGGTTCTGCTCAATCTGTCGGCTATGACATTGGACTTGCCCGGTATGTGAGTAGCCACTAGGAAGCGTTTGGTCGAGACTGCCCATTCCCAAACTCTCATGGCTTCTCTGCAAAGAGGATAGGATCTGGTCCCTCCCTGTTTGTTCAGGTACCAGACAACTGACATGTTGTCTGAGTGAACAGCAACTACGCCCTGAGGGAGATAATCGTGAAGGGCTTGAAGGGACAGCAGTACTGCCCTCATTTCTAGGATGTTGATATGAAGGAGAGACTCTTCCGGGTGCCATTTGCCTTGGACTGACCTGCCCAGGGAATGCCCCCCCCACCCCATCTGGGAGGCGTCCGTGGTCAAAGTGGCCGCCGGAGGAGGTAGAACAAAGGGTCGTCCCTGATCCAAATTGGAGGGCACTAGCCACCAGCGAAGGTCCCGTTTGCAAGATTCCATGATCCATATGAGGTGACTGAGAGGGAGTTCCTGAAAGGACCACTGAGCTGAAAGAAGCCACTGGAGGATTCTCATGTGCAACCTTGCCAAGGGGACTAGAAGAATCGTGGCAGACATGGATCCCAATAGCTGCAGGACCATTCTGGTTGGGGCTTTGGACCTGGGAAGTAAGGCTCGAACTTGAGTCTGTAAGGTTTGAATTATGTCTGTAGGTAGATAGACCCACATTTGGTTTGAGTCTATCTCTACCCCTATGAATCTTATTCGTTGAGATGGCAGCAACACAGACTTTGGCCAATTGAAGGTGATTCCAAGGGAATTGCCCAGTGATATAGTGGCTTGTAGGCTCCGCAGAAGTAGATGCTTGGAGGTGGCAGTTAGGAGCCAGTCGTCTAGATACGGAAACACCTGGAATCCTAGACTTCTCAGGTGAGCAGTCACGACTGCCAAGCACTTGGTGAACACCCTGGAGGCTGTGGTGAGACCAAAGGGCAGCGCACGGAACTGAAAATGACTGCCTCCTAGGCTGAAGCGCAGATGTCTCCTGGACGCTTGATGTACCATGATATGATAATAAGCGTCCTTGAGATCTATGGAGCACATCCAAACACCTTTCTCCAGCAATGGGAGAATGGTTTGTAGAGTGACCATTCGGAACTTGGACTTTCTGACTGAACGGTTTAGGATGCTGAGGTCCAAAATGGGCCTCAAGTCCCCGGTCTTTTTTGGCACCAAAAGAATCTTGAGTAAGTCCCTAATCCGATCTGGTCTGCGGGGACCGGTTGGATGACTCCTTTTTGCAGCAGCTTTGAAACTTCTGAGGCTGCGGTATCCCGTTGACTGGGTGGCGGGTCCGGGATTTTTTTGGACTGGGGGGGTGAGAGAATGGGATGGAGTAACCTCCGGCGATAATCCGAAGCACCCATCGGTCCTGAGTGATCCCTTCCCAGGCCTTTAGGTGCTTCGAGAAACGACCCCGACTGGCTCCGGAGCAGCACAGCCGGGCAATCCCTCAGGGACTATGAAAGGCTGAAGAGCCACGAAAGGACTCGCGGTCTCCAGTGTTGCGAGGGCCTCTGCCGCCTCTGGGACGGCGTCTTCCGGATGAATTTCCCCCTCCTCTGCCTCTGGAAGGGGAACCCTCCTGCTGAGAGGGGTAAGGCTTCTGAGATCTACGGAACCACATTTTCCCTCCTCTTTTAGCCTTGGGATAAGGCCAAAAGGGAGTGGAAAATCGTGCCCCTACGGCAGTCAGAGTCTTACCCTCCTGTTCACAGCGGGTTAGAGTGTCCTTTACCTTGGGTCCAAACAGGGAGGACCCATCAAAGGGGGCGTCGGCAAATGAAGACTTAAAGGCCTCCGCGAAATGACACAGACGGAGCCAGGCTTGTCTCCGTAGAGCAATGCCTGTACCCGCCGCTCTACTCGCCCCTTCGGCCGCATAAGAAATGAGCCTCATGGACGAGTTCGAAATGGACAACATTGTAGTCAGCTGAGAGCCAACCGTCTGGGCCAGCTCCTCAGGCAGGTTACCCAAGAGGGTATCGGATAGCTCCTTAATCAGATCCCTCTGAAATCTGGTAAAGTGCGTAAGGTAGTTCAAGGACCTCAGTGTAAAGGCCGCTGAACTGAGGGTGCGCTTTCCGTACCGATCCATGCTCCTAGACTCTTTATTAGGAGGATGGACGGACGTAGAAGCCTCTGCTACATCTTGCTGGGTAGCAGATGCCACCACCAAAGCATCTACAGCCACACCTTTAGTTAGGAACTCTCTATCAGGGGGCGCCGAGAGAAATTTGTTCGGACGAGCAGGCACCGGTTCCACAGAGTCTGGGTGTTCCCACGCCCTTCGACAGATCAAATCCAAGAGCTCGTCGAAGGGCGGAGACACCCAGGAGGCGGAGGGCTGAGCCCCGAAGGCCTTCAGGAACACCGACTCATCAGCAGAGGGAGGTTTGGATTGCCAGCCGCCTCGTTGTTTTAGGGCTTCCAGGATGTCTGCAAAGGAGACATCATCCGAGGACGACTTTGGGGACCCCTCTGCATCATCGAGATCAGTGTCGGATGTCAGAGACTCATCAGGGGAGTCAACGTGCTTCCTCTTGCACGATCTTTTCCTGGGGGGTTCTTCCGAAGAAGCTTCAGAAGGACCTCCAGGAGGGGGAGAAACCCCAGCGGGGGTAACCTGAGGCCCGGGGGCTCCACTGTCTAAAGACAGGGGGACTGCCAACGACCCAGTCTCCGTATGCAGGGAAGTAGCTGGGGAGACCGTGGAGGTAGCCAAGGAAGATTTGGCTAAAGCACTCCTCATAGCCCTGAAGGCGGGACCACCAGAATCCTGGGAGGGTCCCACCTCCATGGCCATGACAGTGGACGGCACTCCCGCCGCTGACGCACCAAGAGGGAGACTTGGGACCGAGAGCATCAATCCCGAAGCCTCCCCCCAGGGCCGAAGGAAGAAGTCCGTGTACTGAACTCCGACCCAAGAGCCGGAGTTGGAGCAAGGGTCGGGCCCAACCCTAACACCTCCACAGGTTCCACCAGGACCGGCTCCAACGGTGCCGAAGCTGTTGGAGGAGGAACCACAGAAGGGGAGTGGACCATCGGCTCCGAAGCCAAATGGGCTGGAGCCGAAACCAGCTTTTGGAACAACGGAGACTGGAAGAGTCGAAGGAGCACCCTGTCGATGTCCGAATCAGACATCTTGGATGATCTAGAGGATACCGATCGGGCCCGAACCGATTTCTCCATCGGCTCCGAAGGGCTCGGGACCGGCTCGAAGGACTCAACAACTATCGGCTCCGAGGAAGGTTTCAAGGAAATTTCCCTCGGTGCCGATAAGGACTTCGGCTCCGAGGGGGAAGAGTCTGAGCCAATAACCCTTATCGGCTCCAATATCAGTGGAGCCGATGAGGGTGACCCGCCTCTCGATGCCCCAGACCTCAGCTCCGAAACCAGAGGGGTCGAGGCTGGAGGCATCGAGGCAGACCGTTCCGACCTCGGCTCCGAAGTCCGTGGAGCCGATGGAGAAGTCTGCTTAGATTTTTTAGCGGTCGGTTCCGACTGACTGGTCGGAGCCGACGCTTTCTTCTTTTTGGAAGGAGACGGAGAGGAAGATAAAGCCTCCTCGAAGGAAGGCTTGATTAATCCCTTGAGGATTAATTTGTTTTTCCTCTCCTGGAGGACTCTAGAAGAGAATGCGTGGCACACACTACACGACTCTTGTAGGTGCTTAGCACCTAAGCAATAGACGCACGAGGAGTGGTCGTCCGTTATGGACATTTTAAAACCGCACCTCGTGCACTTCTTAAACCCGGAGGGTTTGTGTTCTTTAGACATAACTGCTTTGCCACAGAACCTAAGTGAGAAACACTAAACTTTAGTTAAAGGTAAAGTTAAATCCAGCAACTTTAACAAATTATATATTTTTTTTTTTTTTTTTTTTTTTTTTTTACACTAAACAGTTAACAGACCAAAAAAAGAAAAAAGAGAAAGAGAGTCAAGACCCTCTAACGTAAACGGGTACTTGACCCAAGAAAGATACACAAACAGCAAAGTAACAGGGGAAGGCCCCTCTAACTAAAACGGGAAACCTTCCCTGACTAAAAAAATTACAAATTTACCAACAGAAATTCACCAATCACACAAATATAACAACAATAGCTGTTGAAACAGCTTTTGGGTTCAAAGTAAGGAAATTTGTGACAGGAAAAGCCTAAATAAATAGTACTTAGCCCAGCCAATGTTGAGACCACGTCTAAGCTTGTTAGCGGCAAACGAGATCTGGGGGATTAGTGGTGGTGCATCCTGGGATAAAGATAGCTCAGCCAATTAGAGGCCTCGCTCTATAGCATAGGCATGCCGAGTCGGAGCCGAGGGATCGGCTCCGAGCCCATCAGTTCAGAATGTAGGCGAGATAGGATCACATAACATCTGATTTTAAGACTTTGGTGCAGTTAAAATACTGTTTTAATGAAAGAAATAAAATGTCTTCAAATTCTGAAATGGATAGAAACTTAACATATGAGCACAATGTTAACTTGCTTGATGAATTAATGTTTAAATATAAGAATATGGAAATGGAAAATGCATACCTTACGGAATGTCTTAGATTAAAGATAGTACCAAAAGGGCTAAGAGTGCATAAGTACCCTAATAAAGTGAAAGAAGGAGTGACTTTCATAAAGATTTATTACTCATTTTTGACAATTGTGGGTTTGAAATAATTAAGTTAGTTATGAGAGAAATCAGCCATAAAATTACTAATGACCTCATGTTTTCAATTGAGGATGGGAAGAGAAATTATTCCAATTGGTGTATATTCTTAATGTGGTCACATGTACTTAATAGATGTTCAGCCCTATAAAACCTTTTTTTAAATTCCTTTAAAAAAAAAATACTGCGGTGGTGGTGCTGCAGTAGCATTGTCGCCTCACAGTAAGATGGTGTCCTGTTCGACTCTCAGCTAGAGCGTTTTCTGTGTGGAGACATGCGTGAATGGGCGTACTTTCGTTGAAGGTTGTGCGTCAGGGCCGGCAACTCAAAACGTAAAAATCTACTGCCAATCATTAGCGGACCGGAGTTCCACTGTGGCGACCCCTAACTGGGGAAAAAGCCGAAAGACACAACAATGGAGAGAAAAATAAGATCAGAACTTTCTAAGAGAAGGATAGGGTACAACACGACAAAGGAAGAAAACAAATTATTAAACGAAATGAAAGATGATACTACCTTAAGGGTGATGAGACCGGATAAAGGAGGGGGGACGGTTCTTATGGACCAAATGGTGTATGAAGGTAAGATGATGGACATATTGGAGAACACAAATAGATATGTCAGAGTCTCAGATAATGAAATAAATATAGGCAATAGAGAAATCTATTTAATTTTAAATGACCTATTGTTGGAAGGACTAATAAGTATAGAAACTTTTAAGTTTTTGTACATAGGAAAAAAAAGAAGTTATCTACTCACCATAACGTTCCATCTGACTAGGTAACTTCATTTGTCTGCAACCTGTGGGTATCGGATCCGTCCTCGGATCCGAGCCAGCAGCTTTACCTAGCTAAAAGATCCGAGCTCCTAGCTCCTCCCCTACCCATAATCCCCTGCTCCCCCATCCTCATATTGAGTTTGCCTATAAAGACTCCACAAGACCCTCGAAAGAGGCCAGTAAGCTACTGCCTAACAGCATTAGCAATGCTATCCATGGTTAAGAAGCACAAAACTGGTTAGGGGGAATGGAGGAGGGGGGTCAGTTGCAGACAAATTAAGTTACCTACTCAGATGGAACGTTATGGTGAGTACATAACTTCTTTATCTGAAGTAGTTAAATTCATTTGGACTGCAAACTGTGGAACAGAGTCCCCAGCTACCTAGAAACCTTGGGCGGCCCTCAAGGAAGAATATTCCGGAGCACCGCGGAGCCAAAGGAAGCCCTACTCCTGGATATCATATCCAATTTATAATGGGAAATGAATGTATGAGAGGAGGACCAAGTAGCTGCTGAACATATGTCGTCTATAGGGACTCTAGACCAGAACGCTGCAGAGGTAGCTATGGATCTGGTTGAATGAGCATGGATTCCCCACAGGTACCGGTTTGTTTGAAGCTAAATAGGCCTGAATGATGCACTGTGAAATCCAGTTGGCTAAAGTAACTTTAGTAATAGGTTTACCTAAAGAAGACTTGGCAAAGGACACAAACAATTGATCAGATTTGCGGTTGGTTGCTGTCCTGTGCAAATAAAAACGCAGTTGTCTATGTACATCCAATTTGTGTAATGTGTATTCCCCTTTGTTCTGGAAATTGGGGAAAAACACTGGCAGATTAATAGACTGATTAATATTCGACTCAGAGGCTACTTTAGGGAGGAAGGAGGGATTAGTCCTGAGAGAAACTCTGTCCTTATGAACTATTAGGTAAGGGGATTTCATACAGAGGGCTTGAAGCTCAGACACTCTCCTGGCTGAAGTTATTGCACTCAGGAAGGCTGTTTTTCAAGATAAAAATTTCAACTGAGCAGAAGCAGCCGGTTCGAAAGGAGGGCCCATCAAAGCCTATAGGACCAATGTTAAGTCACATGGTGGGACCGCAGACTTAACTTTTAGTTATGTACTCACCATAACTTCGGATGTATGGGATCCATCTCGCCTACATTCATAACTGATTGGTTCGGAGCCGATCCCTCGGCTCCGACTCGGCCACTATATAGTAGAACGAAGTCTCTAATTGGCTGGGCTACCCCTTATCCCAGAATGCACCACGCCTGCTTCCCCAGATCTTGTTTGTTCGCTTTTATATACCTACATCCAGGCACAGAAACATACCAACAACTGTAACAAACTAAAGTCCTTCAAGAGAAAACTCAGTAAGTAGCAACGTTTCCTCTAAGTCCAATGGGAAGGGGTAAGGAGGGCGGAGACGTATGAATGTAGCGAGATGGATCCCATACATCCGAAGTTATGGTAAGTACATAACTAAAAGATGTAATGGGATCCTATCTCGCCTACATTCATAACTGATGGGACAGCATCCCTAGCACCTAAATCCCGGGTGTCTCATTGGAAAACACTCCTGAGAACTGTGGAACCAAAGGAAGCTCTACCTCGAGAAGCCACATCTATCTTGTAATGAGAAATAAAGGTATGCGGAGAAGTCCAGGTAGCAGCCGCACAGATATCATCTATCGATAATTTGGAGTGAAATTCTAGAGAAGTAGCCATTGCCCTGGTAGAATGAGCCTTGACTGGGAATGGTAGCTCTTTGCCGGACTGTGAATAGATGAAGGAGATGCAATCTTTAATCCATTTGGCTATGGTGGTTTTAGCCACCGGTTGACCCAACCTATTTTCCGCAAAGGACACAAACAGCTGATCTGACTTTCGTGTCTGATTGGTCCTACTTAAATAAAAATGCAGTTGTCTGTGAACATCCAACTGATGGAAAATATATTCTGCGCTATTGGAGAATTTGGGAAAAAACACAGGGAGCTCCACGGATTGTTGAATGCATAAGGGGGATGCTACCTTGGGTAAGAAAGAGGGATTTAACTTGAGAGACACTCTGTCTTTGTGAAAAATCAAATAAGGGGGGTTAGAACAGAGAGCCTGAAGCTCTGAGACCCGCTTGGCAGAGGTTATTGCCACCAAAAAGGCGGTTTTCCAAGATAGAAATTTTATATCACAAGTAGCTGCTGGTTCAATGGGATGGGCAGTTAAAGAAGCTAGAACCATATTCAGATCCCAAGGGGGCACAGGATGGGCTACTGGGGGCCGAAGGAGCCACGCTCCTTTAAGGAAAGATTTGCAAAGCCTGTTTGCCATTAAGGAAGGCTCAAAGGAGACATGAAAATTAGAGATAGCCGCCAGTTGGACTTTAATTGTGGAAACTGAAGAGCCCAAATAAAACAAAGAAGCCAGAAATTCTAAAACCTGAGGTATTGGGGCGGTTAGGGGATCTATACCTCGTTGCTGGGCCCAAACAGCAAACCTTTTCCACTTGCTGGAATACAGTTTAATAGTGGAAGGTTTGTGAGAAGAGGACAAAATGTGGATGACGTCTGTAGAAAGAGAGTTATCTCTGACTAAGGTTGGAAGTGGAGTAACCAGGTGGCCAACCTCAAGGACCTGAGGGATGGATGAGACTGTCCCAAATGATGAGTTAACAGGTCAGGCACCAGGTCCAGAAATCATGGGCCCTCCACCGCATACCTCAGAAGGAAGGGGAACCAAACCTGACGAGGCCAGTGTGGAGCGATCAAAATCATGTCGCTTCGTAGATAAATCGCCTTCTGTATCACCTTCGGGAGGAGGGGAACCGGAGGGAAGGCGTAAAGTAGACCGGGGGGGCCAACTGTGAGCTAGAGCATCCCTGGGAATCTGCCCCTGAGAGGGAGACAGAGTGAAGAACTCCCTGCATTTCACATTGTGAGGGCTGGCGAACAAGTCGCAACAAGGGAGGCCCCACTTGGCGAAAATGTTTGCAGCCACCCTGTCATTGAGGGACCACTCGTGGGGCAACAGGAGAGTCCTGCTCAGCCTGTCTGTAATCACATTGGATTTCCCCGGAATGTGCGTTGCCACTAGGAAACGCTGGGTAGAAATCGCCCAATGCCATACTCTCATGGCCTCTCGGCAAAGAGGGTAGGACCTGGTTCCGCCTTGCTTGTTTATGTACCAGACTACCGACATGTTGTCGGATAGGATCGCAATAGTACCCCGGGGAAGAACATGATGAAGTGCTTGCAACACCAGTAGCACTGCTCTCATTTCCAGGATATTGATATGTAAGCGCTTTTTGTGAGCCTGCCACGTACCTTGGACAGACCTGTCCAGATAATGCCCCCCCACCCTATCTGGGAGGCGTCCGTGGTCACCGTGGCGACGGGAGGCTGAAGGGCAAAGGGTCGCCCCTGGTCCAGGTTGGACCGAAGCAGCCACCAACGCAGGTCCCGATGGCAACTTTCCATAATCTGGACCAAATGGTTCAAGGGGAGATCCTGAAAGGACCATTGAACCGACAGTAGCCATTGCAGCACCCGCATGTGCAGCCTGGCTAAGGGGACTAGAAGAATAATCGAGGCCATCGTGCCCAATAACTGCAGAATCAGTCTGGCCTGAACTTGTGATCTGGGTAACAAGGTTTGAACCTGCGAATGCAGGACCTGAATCCTTTCTACCGGCAAGAATGCCCGCATTCTTCTTGTGTCTAACTCTGCGCCTATAAAGGTAATACGCTGAGACGGCTGCAGCACAGATTTTCCCCAATTGAACGTGATTCCTAGTGAATGACCCAAACTGACTGTGGTCATAAGCGCTCAAACTAATAGATGCTTGGTGGTGGCAGTAAGGAGCCAGTCGTCTAGATAGGGAAACACTTGGAATCCTAGACTTCTCAAGTGAGCTGTCACTACTGCCAGGCACTTGGTGAACACCCTGGGGGCTGTGGTGAGACCAAAGGGCAGTGCTCGGAACTGGAAATGACTGGTTCTCAGGCGGAAGCGTAAGTGATTCCTGGACTCTTGACTTATCAGGATATGATAGTAAGCGTCCTTGAGATCTATGGAGCACATCCAGACATCCTTCTCCAATAACAGGAGAATGGACTGAAGGGTGACCATTCGGAATTTGGATTTTTTTACAAAGTAATTCAATGATTTGAGGTCCAAAATGGGCCTTAAGTCCCCTGTCTTTTTTGGCACCAAAAATAGTCTTGAGTAAGTTCCTGATCCGATCTGGTCGGCGGGGACAGGCTGGATGACTCCTTTTCTTAGCAGCTTTGAGACCTCGACCGCTGCTTGATCCCGCTGACTGGGTGGCACATCCGGGATCTTCCTGATAGGAAGAGGGGGCTTTATGAAAGGGATGAGATAGCCTCCGGTTATGGTTCGGAGCACCCACTGATCCTTGGTGATAGATTCCCAAGCCTGTGGGTGTTCCGCAAAACGACCCCCGACTGGCTCGGGAGATGCGCAGTCGGGCCACGTCTCAGGGACGGGGAGTGTAGGATGGACCATGAAAGGAATCGCGGTCTCCAGAGTTATGGGTGCCTCTGCCGCCTCTGGGGCGGCGTCTTCCTGAATCCCCCCCTGCCTCTAGAGGGGGGATCACTCGGTGGAGTAGGAAAAGACCCTTGAGATTTTTTGAACCACATTTTCCCTCCTCTCTGGGCCTTGGGGTAAGGTCTAGAGGGAGCGGAGAAACGGGCTCCCACGGCAGTCAAGGTCTTGCCCTCCTGCTCGCATCGAATCAGTGTGTCCTTCACCTTGGGTCCAAACAGGGAGGACCCATCAAAGGGGGCGTCGGTGAAGGAAGACTTAAAGGCCTCCGCAAAGGGACACAAGCGTAACCAGGCATTTCTTCTAAGAGCCACGCCCATTCCCGCTGCTCTACTCACCCCTTCGGCCGCATATGAGATGAGCCTCATGGACGAGTTGACTATCGAAGATAGGGTAGTCATCTGGGCGCCAAAAGTTTGGGCTAACGCCTCAGGAAGATTACCGTATGAGACTCACCTAACTCTTTGAGGAGGTCCCTTTGGAGCCTGGTAAAATGACAAAGATAATTCAGCGACCGCAGGGTAAAGGCCACTGAAGAAAGGGTACGCTTCCCGTACCTATCATTGCTCCTGGAATCCTTATTAGGAGGGTGAATAGACGTTGAAGCCTCTGCCATGTCCTGCTGAGTGGCAGATGCCACCACCATCGCATCTACTGCAACTCCTTTGGTCAAAAATTCCTTTTGAGGAGGGGCTGAGAGGAACTTGTTAGGCCTGGCGGGCACCGGTTCCACAGAGTCAGGGTATTCCCACACCCTTCGAGAAACTAAATCTAGCAATTCATCGAAGGGTGGAGACACCCAGGAGGCGGAGGGCTGGACCCCAAAAGCCTTGAGGAAGACTGACTCCTCTGCGGAAGGGGTTTTGGACTGCCAATCGCCTCTCTGTCTCAGGATCTCGAGGATATCTGAGAATGAGACGTCATCCGAGGATGATTTTGGGGACCCCTCCGCATCATCGAGGTCAGTATCTGATGTGATAGACTTATCCTGGGAGTCAATGTGCTTCCTCTTGCACAATTTTTTTCCTTGGAGGTTCATCTGAAGTGGAATCAGAAGGATCTCCCGGGAGAAGGGAACCCCCTAAGGGGGTATCCTCAGGCCTTGGGGCCCCGCTGTCGTGGGAATGAAGCACACCAGAAGCACCAGTTCCCAAGTCTAGGGACGGTGAGGTAGAGAGTTGCTGAGCCAGCAAGGACATGGCCAGCGCACTCCTCATGGCCTCAAAAGCAGGACCTCCAGACTCTACGGAGGACACCGGCTGAGAGACCACGATGGTACCGGGAATCCCTGCGGCCGACGCTCCGAGGGGGAGACTAGGCACCGAAGCTACCAGTGCCAAAGTGTTCCCCTCAGCCCCGACCGAGGAAGTCCTGGTACCGAACCCTGATGCCGAGGACAGGGTAGGAATGATGGTCGGAACAGAGAGGCTCCGAGGGAGTCTTGGTTCCGACTGGACGACTCTGCTCCGCTCCACCATCACCGACTCCAACGGTTCTGAGGAGGTTGGAGGAGGAATCGGATGTGTCGAAGTGGGGACTGGCTCCGGAGCCGAGTGGGCTGGAGCCGAGACCATTTTTGCAAAAATCGGGGACTGGAAAAGCCTCTGGATAACTCTGTCCAAATCTGAGTCAGACAACCTGGAGGATTTAGAGGAAATAGATGGGGGCCGAGACGACTTCTCTCTCGGCTCCGATAGACCAGGGGACCGGCTCCAAAATGGCTCCAACACTATCGGCACCGGATCCGGAACCGTATGTATAGGTATCGGCGCCGAAGGAGACTTCGGGGCCGAGGGGGGAGAGTCTGAGCTGCACACCTCCAACGGCTCCGAGACCAAAGGAGCCGAAGCAGATGATTCGCCTCTCGATCCCCAACCTGCGGCTCCGACACCAATGGAGCCGAGGAAAGAGGTATCGAGGCAGACCCTTCCACCCGAGGCTCCGAAGCCATTGGAGCCGAGGAAGAAGAGGTCGACCTATGCTTCTTGGGAGTCGGTTCCGACGGACTGGTCGGAGCAGACGACCTTTTCTTTTTAGAAGCTGGAGAGGAAGGAGAAGCCAAAGCTTCCTCAAAGGAGGGCTTAATAAGGCCCTTAAGTATCAACTTATTTTTACGTTCTTGAAGGACCCTAGAGGAAAAAACATGACAAACACTACATGTTTCCTGTAAATGTTTCGGTCCTGAACAATATACACAAACAGCATGACTATCGGTAATGGACATTTTGTAGTTACACTTAGTGCACTTTTTAAAACCAGACATCCTGTCACACCACTGTTTTACCACAACGAAAAGAAAACAAACTTAAGTAGGGCACGAGCCCTTTTACTCAAACGGGACTGGCCCGAGATACAGCACACAAAAAACGGGCAGAAGCCCTCTAACTTAAACGGGCTTAACCCGATAAAAAAGAAAATGTACAGTAAGACAATTTCAGCACACACAAATAAGGGCAAGGGCCCTCTAACTTAAACAGGCCTTGCCCGATAAAAAGAAAAAAATGCCAATCACACCAAAAAAGTTTACACACACACGTAAAGCTGTTAAAACAGCTGTTTGTTAAATTTATGAAGAAACCCCTAGGTCAAAAGACCAAAAAGTAACCAAAAAAACTACTTCGCTCCAGCCAAGTCGAGACCACGTCTAGCTTGAAAAGCGGCAAACGAGATCTGGGGAAGCAGGCGTGGTGCATTCTGGGATAAGGGGTAGCCCAGCCAACTAGAGACTTTGTTCTACTATATAGTGGCCGAGTCGGAGCCGAGGGATCGACTCCGAACCCATCAGTTATGAATGTAGGCGAGATAGGATCCCATTACATCTGGTGGTTTTAACAGAAAGACGCCTTTTAAAAAAGTTTTGCAAATCCTGGTGGAAGCCAGTGATTCTACATCATCTCCAACGTGAAAATGAGAGATGGCTGCAAACTGTACTTTAACCGTAGATGCACTGGCTCCCTGATGAAAGATATGGGACAGGAAATCAAGAATCGTCGGAATAGGGACAGTAAAAGAGTCTAAGCCCCTGTCTTTGGCCCAAATGGAAAAACGTTTCCATTTACTACTGTAGATTTTTCTGGTAGAAGGTTTGTGTGCTGCTACCAGAATAGCTTTCACTGGTGACGAGATACCGGGAGTCCTTGCTATCAGCAGAACTGGATCAACCAAGCCGTGAGCTTGAGGTTGGCCAGGTTTGGGGGTTGTAATCCCACAGGATGAGAAATTAGATCCGGAATGGGATCTAAGATCCAAGAAGGAACTACACTGTGAGACCACAGGTAAGGGAACCAGATCTGGCGAGGCCAGAATGGGGCTATGAGGATTATCTTGCTCCCCAACTGATGGGCTTTCTGCAGGAACTTTGTCATGAGCGGAAGTGGGGGATAAGCATAAAGGAGACCAGGGGGCCAAGCATGAACCAGAGCATCTCTGGAGCTCTCCCCTATTGGGGGAATTAGAGCGAAAAATTCGCTGCACTTTGTGTTGGACGGAGAAGCAAAAAGATTGCAGCAAGGTAGACCCCATTTGAGGAAGATTTGTTTCGCTACTAACGGATTTAGAGACCACTCATATGGTGTGAGGATCAAGCGACTTAGCTTGCCCACTAGGATGTTGGCCCGGCCCAGAATGTGCATTGCTACCAGAAAGCGGTTGGTGGAGATCGCCCATTCCCAAACTCTCATAGCCTCTCGGCAAAGGGGATAAGATCTGGTTCCTCCCTGTTTGTTGATGTACCAGACTACAGCCATGTTGTCTGTCTGAATTGCAATAGTTCCCAGAGGAAGAAGGTCTTATAGGGCTTGCAACGCCAGAAGCACTGCCCTCATCTCCAGAACACTGATATGCAGAACGGTCTGTGAGGGAGTCCACGTGCCTTGGATGGTTCTGCCCATAGCATGCCCCCCACCCGAGGCGAGAAGCGTCCGTGGTCAACGTGGCTTGGGGCTGAGGCATGACAAATGGTCTCCCCTCTCGCATTTCCCGAGAGTGAAGCCACCAGAGAAGGGAGTCCTTGCAAATCCTGCTCAAGGGAATTGGGGTGCAGTAAAAGTGACCATTGGACCTGAAGAGTCCACTGAAGAATTCTCATGCACAGTCGCGCAAAGGGCGACAGACCGATGGCTGCTGCCATAGAGCCCAAAGCTTTCAGGACTAATTCCGCAGGTGGGGCTGGGGATTGGAGAATTGCCAAAACATGAAGAGACAAACTGCGCAACCTGTCTGTTGTTAGAAAGGCCTTGGAGAGACTTGTATCTATCTTGGCCCCTATAAATTCCAGAACCTGCACAGGATGAAGGAACAATTTGTGAAGGTTTACAGTAATACCCAGACACTGAGTAAGAGCCAGGGTATAATCCCTGGCAGAGCAGAGCTGATGCCTGGTGGAGGCGGAGAGGAGCCAATCTTCCAGGTACGGAAAGACCCGAATGCCCTGAAGTCTCAGGTGGGCTGCGATCACTGCCATGACCTTGGTGAACACCCTGGGGGCTGAGGTAAGGCCGAACAGAAGAGCCCTAAACTGATAGGGACTGGTTCCCAGCCGAAAGCGGAGGAACCTCCTGGATCGTCTGTCCATTAGAATGTGGTAGTACGCATCTTTGAGGTCTATGGAGCACATCCAGTCGTTCTCCCGTACGAAGGGGAGAATAGATTGCAGAGTGACCATCCGGAATTTCTCTTTGGGAATGAATAGGTTTAGAGATGAGAGGTCTAGGATAGGCCTCAGGTCCCCCCGTCTTTTTTGGCACTAAAAAGAACCTGGAGTAATTTCCCAATCTGGACTGGCCTGGGGAGGACGTGCTGGATGGCTCTTTTTTCTAATAGCTTCGAAATTTCTAAAGCTGCCACCTCCCTTTGATCGGGTGGGACATCGGGGAGGTGTTTCAAAGGAGGGGGAAGACTCAGAAAGGGAATGGAATAACCTCTGGATATAATTCGGAGCACCCACCGATCCGTAGTAATGGACTCCCAAGTTTGGAGGTGCTCGACAGACGCCCCTCCGACTGCCTCCAGCGAGGGACAGTCGGGTAAGCCCTCAGGGCTGTTGCGTGGGTCTCTCCGAGAAAGGTTCTCAAGACCTGAAATTCCTCGGCAACCCTCTGCCTCTGGGCCGGCATCCACCTTGTCCTCCTCTGCCTCTGAAGGAGGAGGGGTCCGAAGCGGGACGGGAATGCTGTGATTTCCAGAACCACATCTTCTTTTGTCCCCTCTGGTTCCTCGAGAAGGACCAGTGGGGATTAGAGAAACGGATCCCGACAGCAGACAGCGTCTTCTCGTCTTTCTCACTTTGTACCAGCGTGTCGCGGACGGTCTTGCCAAAGAGCGTAGAACCGTCAAAGGGCACATTCGTGAAGGACGTCTTGAAGGGTTCCGCAAAATCGCAAAGGCGGAGCCAAGCATGGCGCCGCACAGTGATGCCTGCTCCGCTGGCTCTAGCCGCTCCCTCCGTGGCATGGGAGAGTAGCCACATAGAAGTGTTAGTAATAGATTTCAGAGTGGCCATGCGAGCCGAGAAGGTGCATTTGTCCTCGGCTGCCATGCACTCTGTAGGGGCTCCAGCGTATTCCTTAAGCAAGTCTCGTTGGAGTCTTATGATGTGTGCCATATAGTTTAGCGCCCTTACAGAGAAGGTAGCTGAAGCAAACATCCGCTTTCCAATGCGGTCCAACGTCCGAGATTCCTTATCTGGAGGGTGGACCTAGGAACTCTCCTGCGCTAGTTCCTTCTTGGTGGCAGCCGCCACCACCATGACATCCACTGGAGAACCTTTAGACCATGCCAGCCTATCAGAAGGGGGACTAAGTATCTTGTCTGGCCTTCTGGGAATTGGCACTATGTTGTCCGGCTCCTTCCAAGCCCTGGTGGTAATTAAGTCCACCAGGGGGTCAGCCGGGGGGGACACCCAAGAAGTAGACGGGCCTGCATCAAACGCCTCCAGGAACACAGACTCGTCCGAGGAAGGTTTTTGGGCAGACCACCCTCCTCTGATTCGCAACATCTCCATGATGCCTCCAAAGGAGACATCCTTAGGGTGTGACATTGGGGAACCTTCCCCTTCCTCCAAGTCTGTGTCCTCTGCGAGGGACTCAGGGGAGTCCAGGTGCCTCCTTTTGCACTTCCGTTTGTGAGGAACCTCCTCGGTGGGGCTATCCAAGGAGGGCTCACCCACGGGGTCTTGTTCCTCTAAGAGAACCAACTGGAGCACCGATGCAGGCTGTCCCTGTGGCCGGATGACGGAGGACAGGCCCAAATGCACAGGGGTGATGGATGGATCCACAGCCCGGACCGAGGATCTGGAAGTCCACAACAGCACCCCCTCCACTACATCAAATGCCGAGGGTGAACCGCTCTCCCCTGGCTCCAAGAGCAGCCCCCTCGGCTACGATGCAAGGATCGGCGTCAGAGCCAAAGCGGTCAGACCCGAGAGCGAAGTGTGGTCCGACCTAAATGGCGCCGAAGACACAGTTCCCCCCACGGATCCGACGCTTGGCTCTCGGCCCCAAGAGCTAGGATCCGACACGCTCGAGGGCATAGTCGGCGTCGAAGTAATCAAGACTGTCAGCGCCGACGGTACCCCAAAACCCTAAACCGGGTCGGAGAAGGAGCGATCGGGGTAAAGAAAGGGGCCGAGCTCCCCCCCAGAGGGGGGGAGGCTGGAGCACCCCCATCTGCATTTAAGCCTGCAGGAAACAACGCATCATCCGGTCCAAATCAGCGTCAGTCAAGCTTCTGGTGGATCTGGAGGAGGTTGTAGAGGCGGGGCCTGGAGGGCCGCCTCGAGGACCTCGAGGGAGACCGGTACTCCTCTTCCGGCTCCGGGGAAAAGCAAGAAGAAAGTACAGTTTTGTACCTACCATAAATGTAGATGTCCGATAGGTATGCATCTGCAGTCATAACATATGGGTTGTCCTGCCTCAGGCAGCCCTTCGGTCGGCCGGATTCCAAAGTCTGGGTCTGGCCTCGGCTGATGTCGCACCTTCCCCGACGTCAGAGCGTCTGGGGTATAAAAGCATCAGCCGACGCCATTTTCCTCAGTTTTTCTTGCCCCATATGCCAGGTGCCCTCTAGGAAGGCTAAATTTGGATAAATGCTGAAAAGTTCCAAACATTTGCAAATTATATACATGTATAAACAAACAAATACACCATAATAGATTCCCCCAGCTAGCTGAAAGAGGGGTAAGTACCCTAGGAATACCACAGAGGGGAAGGAGGGTGGGTAATTCTGACTGCAGATGCATACCTATCGGACATCTACATTTATGGTAGGTACAAAACTGTACTATGTCCTTCAAGGATGCATCTGCAGTCATAACATATGGGTAGAATACCATAGCCAATCTGGGGGAGGAGGTACTAAGAGAAGGATGGTGTAGTTAAGATCCCCTGCAGCACTGCAGTTGCAAACCCTGCTCGGGATCTGGAGTATAAAGGTAGATTGTAATGCTTGGCAAATGTATGCACGGAGCTCCAAGTAGCAGCTTCGAAAATGTCCTTGGTAGCCACCCCTCGTAGGAAAGCTGTAGTGGTGGCTGTGGCCCTTGTGGAGTGAGGCCTGATATTTTCAGGAACTGTCTTTCCATGAAAGGAGTAACAAAAGCGAACGCAGTTTCCTATCCATTTTGAAATTGTCTGTTTGGAAATTGCTCTTCTTTGCACCCCAGTTGCATATGCTACAAAAAGTTGGTCAGTTTTTCTGCTAGTTTTCGTTCTGTCCAAATAGTAGCGTAGTTGTCTGTGTATATCCAGGGTGTGCAAAAGTTTTTCACCTTTGTTCTGTGGGTTAGGGAAGAACGTAGGCAAGTGAATAGCTTGGTTCAAGGATACCCTAGATACCACCTTTGGCATGAAAGTAGGATTGGTTCTTAGTGACACTCTATCCTGGTGAAAAATAAGAAAAGGCTGCACTGCCATTAATGCTTGTAACTCAGATACTCTTCTTGCTGAAGTGATTGCCAGAAGGAATGCAGTTTTCCAAGATAAAAACTGTAGGTCTGTTGATGCTGCTGGTTCAAAAGGAGGTGGTGTCAGTTTTTCCAGCACAAAATTGAGATCCCATGCAGGTAGAGGGGGTCTTCTTGGAGATTTAACATTTTTGATCCCTCTCAAAAATTGCCTGAGAAGAGGGTGTGAGAAGATAGGTGGATCCATATTGTATTCTGCTGAAATTGCTGAAGCATGAATCTTAATGGAAGAATAAGACAGGCCATTGTGGAACAATTCTGCTAAGCATTCTAGGATGTGTGCTAGGTTTGCCACTGTGACATCTGTGCCCTTTGTTGTGCTCCAAATGAGAAATCTCTTCCATTTAGCTGAGTATGTCTTCCTTGTGGAAGGTCTGCGAGCCTCCAGGATAATGTCCTTCACCCTCTGAGATAAAACAGTTTGGTTGGGATTTAAGGAATTTTCCAGGCAATTAGCTGCAATGTTTTCAAGTTGGGATGCAGGGTCTTGAAATTGTTCTGCGTTAGAAGAAGAGGCCATAGGGGAAGAGGCCAAGAATTTGCCTGAGACATGCTTCTCAATAGTGGGTACCAGTGTTGTCTTGGCCAGTCCGGAGCTATTAGTATCACTTTTGGCTGTTCCTCCCTGATCTTCAGTAGAACCTTGTACATCAATGGGAGAGGTGGAAAGGCATATACTGTTAGGGCATTCCAGCTGAAAGAGAGAGAGTCCACCCTCCATGCTTGTGGGTGGTATGTCCTTGAGCAGAATGTCTTCAGTTGGTGGTTGAGTGGGGAGGCAAACAGATCTATCTCCGGCATTCCCCATGTCTTTGTTATGAGTTTGAAGATGTCTGGATGCAGCATCCATTCGTGTGCATCCATGGTAGTTCTGCTTAAGCTGTCTGCTAGTGCATTTTCTTTTCCTGGTACGAATTTGGCCTGCAGCTGGATATTGAGATTCAGGCATATATTCCACAGATTCATAGCCATCCGGCATAGAGGGTAGGAATGTGTGCCTCCCTGTTTGTTTATGTACCACATGACCGTGGTGTTGTCTGTCCTTATTAACAGATGTCCTTGTTGGAGGAAGGGTCTGAATGCCTCGATTGCATGCCTCACTGCCAGCATTTCCTTTTGGTTTATGTGCATGCTTAGCTGCCCTTGAGGCCATAGGCCTTGGATACATTTGTCCTCCATGTGTGCTCCCCATCCTCGGTCTGAGGCATCCGTGGTGATGGTCTGCCTTGTTTTTGGTTTGTTGAAAGGCAACCCTCTGTTGGACTGGCAGGCCTGTGCCCACCACAGGAATTCCTTTTGAAGGCATGGAATGATTGGTATCATGGTTTCTATACTGTGGCTGTGTTGAGACCATACACTCCTTATGTACCATTGTAATTTTCTCATATGCAGCCTGGCATGTGGAATTAAAATTATGCAGGATGCCATGTAACCCAGGGCCTGCAGGACTTTCCTTGAAGTAAGCTGAGTTTGTCTTGTCAGAATCATGAAGTAATCTGGAAGTTGTTTTTGTTTTTCTTCTGTGAGAAAAGCCATCTGGGTGATTGTGTCCAGATCTGCACCCAAAAAGGTTATCCTTTGGGATGGTACTAGTCTTGACTTTTGGATGTTGACTGTGTATCCCAAGGTCTGTAGCAGGTGTATGGCATAGGCCAAGTCCTTTAACAATTTTTCTTGTTGTCCGCTTGTATTAGGCAGTCGTCCAGGTATGGATAAATTTGAATTCCCTGAAGTCTGCAATGTGCAATTACTGATGCCAGGCATTTCGTGAATACTCTGGGCGCAGTAGATAAGCCAAAGGGCAATGCTGAGAATTGATAATGCTCTGATCCTGCAAGAAATCTGAGGTGTCTTCTGCAATCTGGTCGGATAGGGACATGCAGGTATGCCTCCTTGAGATCTAGAGTCGCCAGCCAAGACTCCTTGCCCAACATGGGAAGAAGTTGCTGTAGGGTCAGCATTTTGAATTTTGGCACAATGAGATAAGTGTACAGTGCAGACAGGTCGAGAATAGGCCTCCATTGGTTTTCTTTTCTTGGTACAAGGAATAGTCTGGAGTAAAATCCTTGGCCTTGTTCTGTACATGGTACCCTTTCTATAGCTTTCATCTGAAGTAAATTGGTGATTTGTCTTAAAGCCTCTGCCTTCTGGTTTGGTGGAAGGTTTGGCATTCCGCTTCTTTTTGGCAAAGTGTGGAAGTGAAACCTGTATCCTTTGTCTATTATTTGCAATGTCCATGTATCCTTTGTAATGCAATGCCAGTTTTTTGAGAATAAAGCCAGCTTTCCGCCCAAGGGTGCTTCCAGTTGATCCCTGGTAGGCGGAATCAGAGTCAAGTCATTGGGTCTGTCCTGTAGTAGTGGTTGTAGTTGTAGCTGTTGCACTACTCCTCTGGTTGGCAGGCTGCCACTGACGGCCTCTGTAGGGGCCCTTCGATTGACCTCTGCCTCTAGGGCGCCTGTTCCTGCCTCTCTGTGCTCTGGACGAGTCTGGAAAGGACCAATTCTTTGTAGGCCAGTTTCTGCTGAACCTCGGTGGTTGAACTTGCAGGAAATCTTTAACTGTTTGCACAGATTTTGCTTTTTCTTCAACCTTTTTTAGAATCTCCTGTGCAGGGGAGCCAAATAAATTTTGTTTCTCCATTGGAGCATCGAGGAGTTTAGCTTTGACATGGTCTGGCAAAGATTGCTCCTTCAGCCAGGCATGCCTATGAATAACTGCCCCAGTCATAGCTGATCTAAATGAAGCCTCCAGTGCATCATAGCCACATTTTAAAAAATGATTACTAACCTGTTGTGAGTTATGTACTAAATCCTGAAGGGATTTACGGTCTAAGGGTTCAGGAGAAGAAAGTTTCTTATTCAGTTGATCTAACAAAAATTCTTGGTACTGTATCATATGGAACTGACAGTTTAATGCCCTGGCAGAAAGAGTAGCAGATGTATAAACCTTTTTCCCCATCTCTAAAGCTCTAGACTCTCTTTCAGAGGGTAGGGGATTTTTGGCAGTAGCGGCTGCAACCCCTTTAGGGCCCTGAGAAATAGTTTCTGGGTCTGCAGCATGGGCTTTATACAGATGGAAATGAGAATCCGGGACCCTGTAATATGTGTCAGGTTTGGCAGGGGCCGGAGGAAGAGAATCAGGGGCTGTACTGACATCATTGTACACATCATCAATTACATTTAGAACAGGAGGTATAGCTAAGGGCCTATGCTGAGGCAAATGCAAAAAGGTCCTTAATCTTTTTCTAGAATCAGAGAAATCCTGACCTTGCCATTGAAAGTGCTCTCTCATGGAGTGTAAAGTCTCCCCAAAAGAAAATTCTTCAGGAGGGGAGGCCGAAGGGATAGATTCCTCTGCATCTGAATCCTCATAAGGCGAGTAGGCCCCTTCCTGGTGGTCTGACAAATCAGATCCATCCGTGGAGTAATCTGAGGAGTGAGGTTCAGAGGGGTTAGTCCTGGGCCTTTTGTCTGGAGGAGGTTGAGAGGCCCTGTCTGGGTGAGGTTGTGAACCCCTAATTAAGGAGATAAGGTCCTCAGCAAAGCTGAGGATCTGTGAACTAGAGGAAGGCCTCTGGAATGTAGATTTGGCAGGCAAAGCTTTTGAAAGTTTGGCAGCTTTAGCCCTGGAGAAGGCCTTAATAGACATAGAAGCTGGGGGCCTAGCTGCCCCACGTGCAGGGGTAGAAATGTCCAAAGGTATGGTGTCGGACAATTCCTGAACACTAGCTTCGGTAGGGAGTTCTGAAGCCGACTCAACCGGGGCCTCTCTGGCCTCGGTGGTCGGAAGTATGGTTTCGGAAGTAGGAATCGCCGTGGACTCGGTTTCGGCCGAAACCGAGACACTCGCAGTAGGCCTAGCCGTGGTTTCAGCCGAAACCGCGGGCCGCGAGTGTCGGTCCTTTTCCTTGCGTTTTTTGACCATATGCAAAGTTGGAGTCTCCAATGGCATTTTATAAGCAAAAGCGGCTCCAAAAAATTCCTCTGCAAACTCCGACTGATGTCTAAGAGTCCGTCGGTTGAAGGAGGCACAGGCTAAACAAGCTGATACGTCGTGGTCTGGGCCTAAGCAAGGAAGGCAGAAAGAATGGAAATCCTTATGAGATATTTGTTTCCCATAAGTTAAACAATTATTTACTTTGTCTGACATCGGCTGAGGCAAGAAAGAGTCCCCAACGGGGTACTTAGCTTTTTTCGAAGTCTTCGGTAGCTGAAATCTCTGGATCTGACCGACCGGCACTTGCGAACAGCTTCTGCTTCGGGCACCACGCGGCAAGAAAGACTGAGGAAAATGACGTCGGCTGATGCTTTTATACCCCAGACGCTCTGACGTCGGGGAAAGTGCGACATCAGCCGAGGCCAGACCCAGACTTTGGAATCCGGCTGACCGAAGGGCTGCCTGAGGCAGGACAACCCATATGTTATGACTGCAGATGCATCCTTGAAGGATATTGGAGCAGAGAATGAGGAGAACCAGAGGCCCTCTTAGTGGGACTAGCTACCTTCCCTGGCGGAGCTGAGGGATGAGACTCAGCCCGCCTTTTATGCTTGTGCCGGTCCTTATCTCTTCTTTTTTCTTTAGAAGAGGAAGAAGAGTCCCCCTCACCCTGAGAAGCAGAGGGAGTTTGAGTCCTCAACAAGGGAGGGGGGTTGGAAGGCACGGAAGCCGCAGCCGCGACCGGTGCCTTAGGAGGAAGAAGAATCCGGGGGCAACAATCCCACCAGGATTAGCTTGTTCCTCCTATCCCTGATAGCCCGGGGGTTGAAAGCCACACAAACCTGGCAGCTGGTGGATAAATGGGCCACCCCCCCAGGCAAATAATGCACTGAGTGTAGCCATCAGCTGGGGACAGCTTATGACCACACTCAGTGCATTTAGAAAAAATGGCTTTAGGCCCTTCAGCCATCACACCACACACTCACGCACTAGGAGTGAATGAAACAAATTTGAAGTAAATTTACCACAAAAAAAATACGCTAAATATATTAGTCGATAAAGGGGGCTAAACAATACACACACACACCAAAGAAAATTTTTAAAGGTTTTTATCAAACTGGAAATTTCTCACCCATGCCTAAGAGCTCATCTCTAGAAGCTTCTGCAAGCCGCAGCAAACTAGATCAGAGGATGGGGGATGTGTAGCTGGGGATTATGGGTAGGGGAGGAGCTAGGAGTTCAGAACTTTTAGCTAGGTAAAGCTGCCGGCTCGGATCCGAGGATGGATCCGACACCCACAGGTTACTGACCAAATGAAGTTAACTACTTCAGATCCAAAAATACCTACCATCTTTGGGATTCCAAAGGTGCACAAAGGCATAGAAGACCCACCTATGAGACCTATAGTGTCATCAGAAGGGTCTATAACAGCACCTTTGGCCAGATGGTTGGACACTAAGCTTAAAGACATGGCGCTAGGAAGCCAGGGTATATTAAAAGATTCTTGGGATTTATTGCGTAGTATAACAAATGATTTATATGATGAGAAAATTATTTTTATAACTATTGACATAATTGACATATTCTCATCAATACCGTATGATGAAGGAATGAAATGGTTTGAGGAAGCCCTAATTAAGTATGGTAAGTTTAACAACAGAGACTTTTATCTTATTTTAACCTTGATGGAAATGGTTTTAAAAAATAATTTTATACATTATGAAGGGGAGTTTCTTAAACAAGTACAGGGAGTAGCGATGGGGGCAAGGTGTGCCCCTATGTACGCCAACATAATTCTTTCAATTTGGGAGGAAAAAATACATTATAAATTCCAAATATGTAAAACGTTGGAAACTGTACAAGCGCTACCTGGATGACATGTGTTTTTTTATGGACAAGCTCTGAAAGCATGTTTTTTGAATTTTTAAATTATATACCAGAATCAACTGATTTTTTTAATTTTACATACAAGATTAATAAGGATGAACTGGAATATCTGGACATTTCTATTAAGAAATGTGAAGGTATTTTCAGTTCAAAGATATATCGGAAAGAAACTTTCTGAAATTCATATTTAGCGTACAATAGTGCACACCCCCTACATCAGAAAAAAGGAATTGTTAAGGGACAATATGTTAAGGAAAGTTGTATGACATCCAGAGAATGTGATTTTGAGGTAGAATGCAAAACATTGAGTTAAATGTTTATAGAAAGAGGTTACCCCAACAACTTTATAAAAAACATAGAAAAAGAAGTTAGAGAAGGAAGGCAGGACAGATTTAAACCCATTCTGGGGGACAAAACAGGGCTTAGTAAGGAAAAGGTTAAAATAATGAATTTTGAAGGTGAAAGAAATTTTGTGGCAGATTATAATGGAGACACAGTAAGAATAAGAAAATTGTTAGAAGAGGAATGGAATAGAATTGGTGAACTATCAGACTTGGAGGGAATTTTCGATAACCATTTAAGATGCACATACAGAAGGGGTAGAAGTCTAAAGGCTATATTAGAAGGCAAAAAATATGGCCTTAAGCATAAAGAGGGTAAAGTAGGGACTTTTAAATGTGGACGATGCTCCCAGTGCCTGTATATCTACATGAGGAACACTATTCTGGTTAGCAGTAGGGATAGACTTATTAGTAGTAGGGACTATGTGAATTGTGACACTAGTGGTATACTGTACATAGGGCTTTGTTACCACTGTGAAGCATTCTATGTAGGTAAATCTGAAAGAAAGTTAAAAAACAGAATCTATGAGCATAACTATGAAATTAGAACAAAGTGTGCCAAGAATGCTCTTTACAGACACACAAAAACTGTCAAGAAGGTAAATTCAAATTCTTTGTATTGTAAGTAATTCTAAAGGACATAAGAGGAGGTCCATGGGAGACTTCCACTGAATACAAAGAACTACTGTGGCAACTATCCCTGGAAGTTACTAGATTTCCAGGTCTGAAAGATGCAGTCTCTCTAGCTCCAGTTTTAAAGTTAAGGGCTGCAAAGCACTAGTGACTCTGGAAAAATGCATCCCTTTATGTATATTAATTTTAAAAATATGTAATACTTCTTACCTTAGGACAAAACTAAGGACTGCAACATCAAAAGTGTATGTGCAATAATTTATTCTGGTTTAAAAAGAGAAAAAAGAAAATGTATGTCTTTTACTATATTACTGTTTGAACCATTTATCTAAAAAGCACTTGCATAGGATTTTAATTCTTTCTTTGGACACAAGATGGTGCTATTGTATGGAAGAAAAGTTTGTTTTATAAGGTTTTTTAACTTGTATAAAACTAGACCTTATTTGTATTTATATTTATATCTATTAGAGTTTAGACAGGATATTTTGATATTTATATATTTGTATATGTATGTATGTGTTTAGAACTGTTTTAAAAGGACTGTTTTAAAGGAATTTAAAAAAAAAGTTTATTAGGGCTGAACATCTATTAAGTGCATGTGACCACATTAAGAATATACACCAATTGAATAGCAGTATTAATTAAGTGGAGGGTATTTTAGGGGAAGAATTGTAAAAGGTATGCATTTCTGTTTCATCTGAGGAAGTTATTAGAGGATGAAAACGCATCTGTGGTGATAACAGCGTTTATGGTTTTATTCTGAAGAAAGTGTGTTTCAATAAAGCTTGTTCATGTGGAAAATACCAGTGGAGTCGTGCCTTGGTGGAATTGCTCTATTTTTCTTTTGGTTTTGGCTGCTTTTATTGAGCAATTTACTTTCCTGTTCATTTTGGCTTTTGCTAAAAGCTTAAGACTGATTCTGGATTCAGGAAAACTGACTATGGAGAGTCTTTGAGACGAAAGCCTGACAAATGGAACAGGAAGTACGGTCTTGGGTGGCACTGCGACAAAATAAGCACTGCTCATGATAATCTTTATGGGGACTCTGTCTCCCGCACTGGCATTTACCCTTTCTGGATGACATGAACCCCACAAGCAGCAAAACAAAAAGAAAAAAAAAATAAGAGCAAAAACCCCAATGGGGCACTTATCTGAAAATGGCTTGGTGAACAAGCAAACAAAGCAGGTGGTCAGACCGACGATTGTGTTTGGATTGGTAGCAAATAAGTTCTGAGGATGGTACATCCGATTGTGTTTGGATTGGTAGCAAATAAGTTCTGAGGATGGTACATCCAGACATCGCCTTTATGTCCTACATTAACTTGGGAACCATACGTGTGATGTATGGTGTATCTTAAACAACCTAAAACATTTAGTATCCTGGCCGGACATCTGGCTGCCTTTGGCAGGGGATCCCTATATTAAGGAATACTGCAACAGGGAAATGGAACGACATCCTCAGGTTCCTCATCATACCTGATGGAGACATCCAATGGAGGCTGGACATCAGCAGATTCAATGCATGCCGTCTTAGACTTCTTTTTAAGTGGTGGCTGAATGTCAGGACAGGTGGACTAAGAAGCAATTGTACCCTGGACCAAAAGCTTCAAATGCTAATCCTCCAAGTAAACAGAGAAGGATGACAGATGGCTGCTTAGAGACTGCATAACAAACATCTGATAAATCTCATACTGAATATGGTCATGGGTAGCAGCCAAACAGAAAAGGCACTTGTCATGTCTGTCCTTACAGGGAATCTGCCTCTCACATTCACATTTTCCTTTCCTGAATGACATGTAAAAAGATAAACTATAAAAAGGAAAGGAAGGAAAATATCCCAACAAGGAACTTATCTTGAAAAGGCTCTGTAGCTAAACTAGTTATGAACAACCTGCAGACCGAATTCATTAAATAGTGTTCTGAATGGCTGGAGTGAAGAAGCCCTGAGGATTAAGCGCGCATATGTCAGTTATGTACCTTATGCCTTGGACGTAGGATATACATCTGATGTACGGCACCTGGATGGAGATAAGGCTTTGGTATGTCGGTTGGATGTTTGGCTGCCCTCAGCAGGATATCCCATCTGCAAAGAATACTGCAACAGTGATAAGGAAGAACATCTTAGCTCTATTCTTTACCAAGCTCAAACAGCCCTACTGCTCCACACAACTTGCCTTCTAAGGCTATAGTCACACCATTACTAATTATTATAAAAGGTACTTGTGGCTTCTATGTTTCAACCTAAGAATTATAATCATTCTTCTTGTCAGCATCAGCATCAGCTACCAATCTTAATTTGCCCCTCACTTTCTTTAGCCTTCAACGATACAAATAATGTATAGTTTCTACTTCATCTAGTCCTAAAGTTCACTTCATTTTATTACACTTTCCCTGTTACAACTGAGACATGAGTGGTATACAAGGCCTGCTCTCATTCATTCTACTTTTGCACTGGGCCACTAGATGTTAGGCATCGAATAATGCCTCGTCTCCATTTCTTCTACTGCTAAGTGAATATTATACTTGCCAGGGGTGTTTTTAAACAGTGTTTTCCCTTAGCCATTTACCCTATAGTTACCCATTCATAGGTTCATAGGTGTGTACTAGGCTAATGGCCCTGGAGCCTTTACAAGCCTAGCCCAAAAGATTGCCCAAGCACCGTGCCACCTGATGTTAATTCACAGTGCCCCTATCCAGTAGGGCAACTGGAGTGATCCCTGGGGTGAATTTTCTGTTACCCATCCACTCGTCAAGATTTCTCTTGAATAGGGCCAGCGAGGTGCTCTGCCTGACATGAATGAGAAGCTTATTCCAGAGTATGGGCAGTCTTTGGGAGATGGACCTATCCCTCCAGCATGTTCTATTAAATGTGGTAACGAGGTTGTGATCTCTGGAGTGTGTGGTGCAGAGGGATTGGGATTTTTTTAGGTGTAGCATTTCACATAGGGCTGGGTCGGATATGGCTTTATAAGTCAAGCAGATATCACCTCTAAGTAGACGATAAGAGACTGAGAACAGATGAAGTTTCTTGAGTCTGTCCATGTAGGACATGTGTTTAAGGCCTAGGACCCTTTTTGTGAGATACTTTTGAGGCCACTTCAACTATTGTAGGTGTCTGGTCAGGTACATGCCAAACAGGGCATTAGATTTGATGACTGGTCTAATGAGGGATGAGTAGAGAGGGATGGTGACCTCTTTTCTTCCTGGATGCAAAACGTTTGGTTATAAGATGTGCCACGTAGAGGGACTTTCTGACCACAGTGGCAATGTGGTGGTCGAAGGTGAGGTGGCTGTTGACCTGGGTGCCCAGATCTCTTATGGCCCATTCAGTGGCTCCCATCAATGTGGTAATTTGTGGGAACTGAGTTTTTTCCAAAGGGGATGATAACGCACTTTTTGGCGTTAAGCTTCAGGCCATGGTTCCTACACCAGTCACTGGTCTCAGAGAGGCCCTTTTGGGGTCTTTATTAAAATAGCAAAACCTCACTTACGCGAATACCTAAACGCCGACATATAAATAGTGAACCAGGAAAAAAATGAATGTCCTGAAGAGTGAAATTCAAAATATCAAATTGCCATAGTTGGCCCTTATCCAGTATAGCTCCCTAATGTAAATGTGCAATAGTTACGAACCTTAGGGTTAGGGTATGGGTTAAGGTAAGTGCATACATAGCAATACATACAACCTTTCCTTTAAGGTTAGAAGTAGGGTTATGTTAAGTGTATGTATAGTAATATAGTTGTATAGCTGAATGTATACGCAAATTATACTTTTCCCGTAGCTGGGTATTGTTTGTTTATAGTTAGATACATTTGTGTGTATTGAATGTTTGATTAGGATATGGGATATATGGGTGAAGTGTAGATATGGGGAAGTGTGGATTATTTATTTTGTTTGGGTAGGTAGTACCGTAGCGGGGGTGGGGTTGGCTTCGATATTTCGAATTTCGTGCTTCAGGAGGTTTGGTGCTTTCGCGGTTTGCTATTTATGTGTCAATGTTTAGGTATTCTCGTAAGTGGGGTTTCGGTATTTTAATATAGACCCCCTTTTGTAGGATGTCTGCACCACTTGGGGAGTTGATAATGACTCCTAGCTTGCAGTCATCAGTGAACTTGGACAGCCAGAGTCCTTCTGTGTTGGCCTGGACTTCTAAAAAGTAGATGCCAAACAGGAGCGGGCCCAGGATCAAGGCCTGTGGGACTCCACTCTTGACTGGTTGACAGTCTGACTTGGAATCCGCAACTTTCACTCTTGTGATCCAATTTGCAACCCACCTAGTGACGTAAGAATTGATGCCTAGTTTGGTGAGTTTATCAATGATACTCAAGTGGGGAATGGTATCAAAGGCTTTGGCCAGGTCAAGGTAGCTGTATGCACTGCCTTACCCTCATCCACAGCCTTGGTGACTGCTTCGAAGAAGTCAACCATGTTCAGCAGGCAGGATCTCCCTTTGACAAAGCCAAACTGTGCGGGGCAAGAGTTTGGAGATTGCCTATATCTTTGTTAAGCAGGTCCATGATGATGCACTCCATAGCTTTGCATACCAGACTAGTCAGGCTAATGGGAAGATAGTTCCCAGGGTCTGCAGTTGCTCCCCCTTTATGGAGCAGGATGACTGTAGCAGTGCAGCATTCACTAGGGACACAGCCTGAGGTAAGGCTGTGACTGATGAGAGCACACAGATGTGGTGCCAGTTCGTTTTGTAGCTCATGTAGAACACAGCCAGGCATATTACCAGGTCCCATGGATGCTGTATTCTTGGCTCTGAACAATGCAGCTTTTACCTGTGCTGCAGAAACTGTGGGTACCAGGCTTTCTTCTGCTATTGTGATAGTGCCCTTGTGGGGGGGGGGGGTAAAGTTGGCACTGAATCTGTCGGCCAGTATGTTGGCTATTATTGCTGGCTCAGTATAAAAGATGCCATTGGGCAATAACTCAAAGCAAATCCGGGTATTGCCTTGGAGGTTTCTGATATAGCTATAGAAGGCTTTGTGATTGTTTTTGGTGTCAGCCACAATTCTGCCTTCATAGTTGGCTTTGGAAGATTTGATAAGGGATCTCAGCTTTTTGTTGAGACTGATATTTTTTTCTGCAACAGTTTCTTCCTTCTGTTGTAGAGTTTATTGATGGCTGGGGACCACAAGATTGACTTCCTTCATTTTTTGGAGGACAGCATCTTAGTTCTATTTTGTATGGCAAGGTCCATGCATTTGTGTACCTGTTCCTACAGTGCATTGGTGTATAATCCAGCAGTCATGCAGCTATTTTCAATTGGCATGGGTGCTGAGAAGTTAGCTACCTATGTTTTTAGGAGCCCTCAGTCGGCTTTAGACAAGTTTTTCAGGGTGGTCACCTTAGCTGGGTTGTAGGTGAGATGAAGATTTCCATAGTGATCAGTCTGTGATCAGATTTAACCAGGGAGGAATTGACTATAGGTGTGGGGCAACGGTCTCCCATGTTGGTGATAACCAGATTGAGGATGTTGCTTTCTCTAGTGGGGGTCAAAATGAGCTGGTCTAGGGCATTGGAATTGATAAATTCCAGAAAGCATTGGGCCTGTACATTGTTACTTGAATAGTTTTCCTAGTTGATGGAAGGGTATTTGAAGTCATTCAGTATGAGAATATTGGGTTGGACCTTGACAGATTCCAGGGTGCTTAGAAACTTGGAGTGAGAGTCTAGGGACATGTTTGGGGTTCTGTAGCAGGCTATAACATGTATCGCCATCTTACCCCCAGTGTTAGTTGTACCTAAAGTATCTCAAATGCATTATGCTGGGCTACCAATCTAGAGGTGTGGGTACCTTTTAAGAATATGGAGAAATCACCACTTTTGGAGCTTCCAGACGTATTCTGGGGCTGAAAGGTATGGAATGAGTTGTAGCCTGGGAGCGCAGTGGTGCTTTCTGCCTCTTTAAACCAGGTCTCCGTTACAGCACAGATGTCGACATTCTCCATTTTGAGGAGAGCTTCGAGCGAGTGCATCTTGAGATTTAGATTTCTAGCATTGAGCAACATGACCCTCAGATTGCATTTGTTTGTAGCTGTTATGGTGGAATTTTGGTCTTTGGAACAGGGGTGACAGATGCAGGCCATCACATGCAACGCATAGAGGTCCGTCGATCATGTCGTCTTAGGCAGACAGATACTGGATCCCCTTAGAATGATACCAGAAACTTAGCCAATTGTTGAAATCAATAATTTTCTCCTCGTACTGTGGTATCATTCTGGGTGATGGTAGAATACCACTCAGGGTTAGGGTCATACCTGCCTGGGCCACATAATCTGAGTCTTCCATCACATCTCTTTTCATGTAGTCCAGGGAGGTACGACTCAGGTCATTCACACTCACATGGACAATGACGGAGTCATATTTGTACTTGTTGTGGAGTGACCCGAGTGCATGTGTTATGTGGCAGATCCTGGCACCTGATAGACAACGGACTGTCACCTCCTCCTTGTTCAACCTAGTGAGTGGAACATCAGTGTGCCTCACAACTGAATCTCCTACGATTAGTACATTGGGCAAAGTGTTTTGCCTTAAGGGCTTAGGTTGAGGGCACACTGTGGTGGTGAGCTATGTGTTCTGGGGTTGGTGTTGTGTTGTGGTGGTCGAGTGCGTTTCTATCTCAGGAGTCTCTGCTATATGAGTACATTTTTACTAACAGCCACCGCGAAGGTGGGTGCATGGTTTGTGTTTCTATGTGTGGGTTGTGATGGTTAGTGTTTTAGAGGACTGTGTGTTCTACTGACTAGCTAGTCCGGTCTTGGTTGGAGCATGCACTACTTCCAGTTTGGTGATATAAGTGCATCTCACATGTATGAGTGTTGGGAGGTAAGAGGAGAGGGTTGTCTGTGTACACTGAACAGTTGCCACATTGTCTCAGAATGCCCAAGTGCACCAGGTAAGCAGGAGAAAGCACAGGAAATTGCCCTACAATCATACCAAGGGGGTGGTCATAACTAATAAGTACTGGTGCTGTTAATGCATAGGAACAACTAGTGCTAATAGCACCTAAGTGTGCTGCAATAAATGCTACAAAAGCATGTTAAGTGCTAGCCGAATAAGCTAATTGAAGTGCAAGTAAAAGAACAAGCACATTCTAAGGG